>NC_056735.1:720306135-720406135 GCF_019279795.1 Protopterus annectens | reverse complement strand
TGTAGGGCAATACTAAGGATTAACACATATACAAAAATAAACAAAAAATAAACAAAAATAAAAATTAAATAATATTATATATATTTATATTTTTATTTAATAAACACAGGAGCTTTGTATGCGGTTTGACTTGTTCATAAATAAGTAAGATTCCTATTTTAGGTAAATGGAGGCATTATTTGTGAATATTGTATATAAATCGCGATTTTTTACATGCATCGTAATACATTCAATTGTTTTTATATTAGTAGATTTTACTTATGTCATAATTGTTATTCATTATGAATGGCTAGATTCATTCATGCATATTCATGCATATTTATGTATTATGAACTATTACAACATTTAGGTAACATAATATATGGAGAAGCATACAACACAATGTTATACACATTCAGTAAAATATCTGATAGCTTAGTAGCAATTATATGTGGATACAATGCTATATATGAATTTTATGAATAGCATGTGCATGTTTCTTTAAAGAAAAAAGTTTGGCGCCAAGTTTTAAATTTAAGCACCAGCGTTTAGGAATTATAACGTTCTGAAGAAGCCCACATTGTGATGGGTGAATGCGCTTAACGATTCTTGTTAAAAACTTTTTTTAAATACGGAGCATTTCGGTTCACTTACTGGTGAGATCTAGGCGTTTGGAAACATAACACTACTTAAGTCAGTTCTTCTACAACATGTTACTAAAATTATACACTTCACAGACAATGATCATCAGACTGCAGGACAACATTTCTGACATTTTTCACACGTTGCATGTTCACCAATACATCCTCAAACAAATGGCCAAGTTGAGACAGCTATACAGCTATTCAAATGGTAAAGAACATCATGAGGAAATGTGTTGTCAATTAAACACAGGACTGTTACTTTAAACTTTTTTAAATACAGAAATACCCCACTACAACCACATTGTACTTTCATCTTCATAACTGATGACTGGGGGGGGGGGGGGGGGGTTGTAATGACAGCAACCTTATCAACATTTTCTTTTTACCTAATCTCAAAGAAATGACAGATGTCCAATCTGCAAGGCAAGATATTCAGCAGGAAATAGGAATACAATTACAACACATCAGTTAAGACGTTACCTATGCTGAGACTGAAAGAAATAACCAGAATTCAAAATCCAAATGACAAAGTTGTTGTTATAAGTATGGCCTATACTAAGGCCAAAAATGGTCTACCCCTGTAAAGGAACAGAAAGCATCAGTAGTAGTTAGTACTGTTTTTATCACACTTTAGTAAAGTTAACTCTGAAACTGCCTGCCACAATGGGACTGTTTGAGACAAGAAGTTCTATAAACTCCTCAACCTATGTATACCCAATCCAGACTGTGATACACGTACATAAACACACACACTTCCTGATGATGACCATGTATCCTAATTCATAGGTTCATAGGTTCATACTAGGCTATCTGCCCAAGGGCATTTATAAGCCTAGCCCATAGTTATGTGGCTTTCGCCACCCCTTTAGTTTGAATAAAAACTATGCCTATCATTTTGCTGTGCCTCTGTCAAGCAGTGACACTGAAGTAATCCCTGGGGTATATCTGCAATCTCCCATCCATTGGTCAAGATTCCTCTTGAACAAGGCCAGAGAGGTGCTCTGCCTCACATGTACCGGGATTTTGTTCCACAGCATAGGGAGTCTCTGGGTGATGAATCTGTCCCTCCAGCACGTTCTATTTATAACCGTGTCAAGGTTTAAGTCTCCGCCCTTGTGGTTCTGAGGGATCTAGATTTTTTGAGGTGAAGCATATTCATCAAATCTGGGTTTGACATGGCCTTATATGTCAGGCACAGGTCACCTCTGAGCAAGCGGTATGAGACTGAATAGAGCTGGAGTTCTTTCAGTCGGGCAGCATAAGACATATTTTTGAGACCCTTTATCCTTTTGGTGAGGACCTTTTGGGGCCTTTCAAGCTGCAGCAGGTGTCTGGTCAGATACATTCGAGCAGGGCATTGTACTCAATCATAGGTCTAATGAGTGATGAGTACAGGGGACGATGACCTCCCTTGATCTAGATGTGAATCCCTTCATGATCAGGTGGGCGATATAGAAGGTTTTCCTAACTACTTTAGCAACATGAGTGTCAAACGAAAGGTTACTGTCAACCTGGGTCCCCAGATCCCTGATGACTTTTTCTGTGCTCAGTGGATTGCCACCTATATGGTAGCTAGGGGTAACCTTGTTTTTCCCGAAGGGTATGACTATGCATTTTTTGGCGTTTAACTTCAGGCCATGGCTCTGGCACCAGTTATACGTTTCTGTGAGGCCCTTCTGGAGGATATCTGTGTCAGATGTGTTTTCGACTATGGCACCCAGTTTGCAGTCATCTGCAAACTTTGTCAGCCATAACCCTCCTGTGTTTGCTTGTACTTCAGAAAAGTAGATGCCGAACAAGAGTGGACCCAGGACTGAGCCCTGTGGGACACCACTTGTGACAGGCTTTGAGTCTGACATGGCTCCAGCAACTCTGACCCTGTGGGTTCTGGCACTTAGCCAGTTTGCAACCCATCTTGTGATGTATGGGTTTACATTCAAGCTGATGAGTTTTTCGATGATACCTGAGTGGGGTATTGTGTCGAAGGCCTTTGCCAGGTCGAGGTAGGCTGTATGGACTTGCCTTTCCCTCATCAATGGCCTTGGTGACTGTCTCGAAAAAGTCAACCAAGTTTAAGAGGCAGGATCTGCCTTTGACAAAGCCAAACTGGGTTGGATCCAAAGTCTGCAAGTTCCCTATGTCTTTATTTATGAGTTCCATTATGATCCTCTCCATGGCTTTGCAGATAAGGCTTGTCAAGCTAATGGGGCGGTAATTTCCAGGGTCTGTGGAGGCACCGCCCTTATGAAGTGGGACCACAGTCGCCGTGCGCCACTCCTTGGGTACGTATCCTGAGGTGAGGCTAAGATTAAATAGCTGTCCTAACTGTGGGTTTAATTCCTCGTTGAGTTCATGAAGCACACAGCCGGGGACACCATCCGGTCCCATGGATGCTGTGTTTTTTGCCTTAGTGAGGGCAGTTCTCACCTGGACGTTGGAGATGTTTGGGGGGCTACAATCCTCTGGAATAGATATCTCTCCTTTTGGGGAGGGGAGAAGTTTGCACTGAACCTGTCAGCCAGTATGTTGGCAATGTGTGTAGGTTCAGTAATTTTCACATCATTTTGAACTAATTCTGAGCATATCTGGGAGTTTCCTCCTAGGTTTCTAACATAGCTAAAGAAGGCCTTATGATTCTCTTTAGAGTCCTTGGCGATTTTTCTCTCAAAATTTGCCTTGGATGATTTTATGAGAGCTCTTAGTTTTTTTACTTATAATGATCAAAAGTGTCTTACCTTTCAAGGATTTTGCTCTATCTTGTAGTAGCTTCCTCCTTTTGTTGTAGAGCTTGTTTATGGCTGGGGTCCACCTGACTGGACGCTTGCCTTTGGTACAGAGAGTCTTAGTTTTGTTTGGGATTGCCTGATCCATGCAGTCCTGTAGGTGCTGGTAGAAGGCATTTGTAAGTGATTCAGCGGTTTGAGTAATGTTTACCACTGGCTCAGGGGCCTTAAAGGAAACCACACTAGTTTTTAGAAGTGTGAAATCGGCTTTTGAGAAGTTTTTCACTGTGGTCTTTTTTGTTTCAGGTGGGGGCGGGATGAGGACCTCCAGCGAGATTAGTTTATGATCTTATCTCACCAGTGAGGGGTATACTTCCGGTGTTGAACATTTTGATCCCATGTTCGTGATGATGAGATCAAGTATGTTTTCTCCTCTTGTGGGGATGGTGACTAGTTGTTCCATGGCATTTGAGTTTATGAACTCCAGGAATCTTTGGGTTAGAGTGTTCGGGCTTGAGTAGTGTTCCCAGTCTATATTAGGGTAGTTGAAGTCACCTAGTATGATGGTGTTTGGAGATACATTTATCCCCTCCTCCAATGTTTTCAGGAAGGCCATGTGAGGTTCCTGAGTTTGAGAGGGTGGCCTGTAACATGCTACAAATTGCAGAGCAGTCTTGCCTATGGTTAATTGCACCTGGATGGTCTCCGATGCATCGTGCGTTGCCACCAACCTTGAGGTGTGGGTGTCCTTTATGAATATGGACACCCCTCTCCTTTCTTGGTGTTGTCCGGATTTTGGGGCCGGAACGCATGATATGAGGTGAAACCTGTTAGTGCTGGGGTGCTCTCAGGAGCCTTGAACCAGGTTTCTGTCACAGCACAGACATCGATGTTCTCCATATTGAGAAGGGCCTCGAGTGCGTGCATCTTGAGATTGAGACTTCTGGCATTGAGCAGCATTACCCTTAGGTTTTTCCCGTTTTAGTGTTCTAGGGTGGTAGGTTTAGAATTTGAGCCTTGCCTAAAAAAGGCACTATGGAGTGGCAAGAGCCTTTGCCAATATCCGGAAGCCCAGGGGTGACAGGTGCAAGCCGTCCCTTGCGAAGCAGCGTGGCTTGTCCAGCATGTCATCCCAGGCAGACAGACATTGGATCCCCTTTGAATGACACCAGAATTTAAGCAAATTATTAAAGCTGATCATCTTATCACTGTATTGTGGCATCATTCTAGGTGAAGGTAGGATACTGCTCAAGGTCAGGGTCATATCTGCCTGGGCTACATAATCAGAGAGCTCCTCGATGTCCCTTTTCATGTAGTCCAAGGAGGTACGTCTCAGGTCGTTGACACCAGCGTGGACAATGACCAAGTCGTACTTGTACCTGCTGTTGAGAGACCTGAGTGCTTGCGTTATGTGGCGGATTCTAGCGCCCGACAGGCAGCTTACTGTGACCTTCTCTTTACTCAGTCTGGTGAGCGGGACGTCACTGTGTCTGACTATGGAATCACCAATGACAAGTGTGTCTGGCATTTTGTTTGGCCTTAAGGGCTGTGACTGTTTGACACTCTGACTGTGTGGTCTATGTGTTGCATGTGTTGGGTCGTGAGGTGGTAGTTGTTTGGGTGTCTGCTTTGGTGTCCTCTGCTGTTTTGGTAAATTTTTGATCAGAGCCTCCGAGTATGTCTTTGTGTGAGTATGTGTATGATTTGAAGTTGTGATGGTACCATGTGTGACTGGGTATGTATTGTGTGTGGTTACCTTCTCCTCCTGTCTGGTCTTGCCAGTCCTATGTTGACAGAGCTCAGCCTCCAGTTTGGCCGTATAGTTGCATCTCTCGCATGTATTTGTGTTTTGTGGGAGAAGGAGAGGATTGTCTGTGTACATGAGGCAATTGTAACATTGCCTCAATATTCCCAGGTTCACCAGTTGAGCTGGAGAGGACACTAGCAACTGATCCTCGACATACTAGAAGTAGTAGATAAAGAGACTTTCAAAGGACACCGGGGAAGTGGGTTTTAGGCTGGTGGGGTACTATCTATAATAAGAGTGCTTTATCAAGGTGCAAGTACTGTAGGAGTAAGTGCTAGGCTTTACAGATAGAGAATAGTCTACTTGGGAATCAAGTAGAGATGAACTTTTCAGTTATAGGATATGCTGGTTAGATCAGCAGTACAGCTCGAGGAAGGTAGTTCTAAGGGAAAATTGGAAGAGTGGAATTTAGATGGCCCAAATAGTTTAACCTTGTTTAACCGCTGCTCTTGTGTGCAACAGTGGTAACTCTGCTAAATCAGCTTCACGCGTGTTTAGCGTGTTTTATAGCAGGGGGCTGAAGGGAGCTAGGAATTGGCCCAAAACGACCAATGGACTATTAGTTTCTGGCTGAAACTTCACCAAATCGGACAAAAAGGCTGCTCAGTGCTTTCCACTCCCACTGGTAGGCAAAGAAACTTCCCTCTTCCCTAATAAGGCAATTGATCAGTAACAGGAACTAAAAACAAAGCCCAGGGATCAGCAACTCTGAAACTGGACTACTCTAGTTCAGTAAGGCAGGAAAACAAGAGATTTTTTGTTTTTTTACAGAGACAAGGAAAAAACAGACAGTAAATGCTATAAATGCTGTAAATCGGCTAGCGCACTTTAGTGTGTAGCCTACAGAAACAATTTGCAACAATTAGTAACTTAAAGTGCAATAAACAGTGTAAAATGCAGAAATCACTTAAAGTAGCAGTAAAACAGGCTAAAATGCAGTCGCTAGCTTAATAACAGTGGGAAAGCCACAAAAATACTTATATCTGGTAGAAAGTCACTCTTTTAGCTCTCTGCTGCTTGGATCACTCTGCAGGCCACCACGAGGATCTGTGCTGAGTTGGTACAAGCTGGAAAACGCGTTTAGCGTGTTTTATAGCAGGGGGCTGAAAGGAGCTAGGAATTGGCCCAAAACGACCAATGGACTACTAGTTTCTGGCTGAAACTTCACCAAATCGGACAGAAAGGCTGCTCAGTGCTTCCCACTCCCACTGGTAAGCAAAGAAACTTCCCTCCTTCCTAATAAGGCAATGGATCAGTAACAGGAACTAAAAACAAAGCCCAGGGATCAGCAACTCTGAAACTGGACTACTCTAGTTCAGTAAGGCAGGAAAACAAGAGATTTTTTTTTTTTTTTTTTTTTTTTACAGAGACAAGGAAAAAAACAGACCATAAATGCTATAAAAACAATTCACATGCAGTGCAAACTGTTCTATTCTTCAGTTACTAAACCTGATTGTGACATCTACCTGATGGTAAACTCTCACATGTGATTTTAAAACTAGCAGTGACTGTAACATTATTTGCTACTGGCTATAAATTACCTGTACTTGGGAGACTGCAGATGGTATGATAATGTTACATGCTAACACAGCAAGTACTGAGTCATAATGCTGCTAATATAGTACAGTGTACATTTTGATTGCATTTATACTGCTGTACAGATTTTGTGCAAGTTTCTATTTCTCAAGAAATGACATATGCATGTCTTGTGACATCCCTAACCTACAGTGATGTGTGTGTGTATATATATATATATATATATATATACATATATATATATATATATATATATATATATATATATATATATGAGAACACACAATCTGTTTATGTAAGCATTTGTTGACATAATACTAAATGGCATGATTGCTTACATACTAGCTCCTATTATCTGCATGATTGTTTGTACTCTGGCAACCTACAAAGTAATACTGAACCTACAAAGGCTAGAACAACCAGTTTCACAAAATTTACAGCTCTTGCCTGCTGTTGTTGAGAACTTAATGAGCAATAAAGTATTTTAGCAATTTGTGAACAAATTATTCCCTGTTATGAGACACCTGGTCTACAAACGGTTAAACATTCATCTAAAGAATCAGTAACTCAAGACATTAGTTCAATCTGGTCTTGAAATCTTACACTATGAAAAGAAATTAATGATTTTACAAGGAAAAACAACACACATGACAACAGCTTATGTATCATAGAATTGTATAATGCACTTAAGACCTTCAAACTTGTTAGCAACGTAAAAATCACATGATCAGTTACTGCAGAGAAAGCACGTGAAAATGAGGTTTTGCTGGAACAGACTGATGCTAAAAATTAAAGCTGATGCTGAACATGTTAACATATGCACTCGTTTCAAAAATGTAACCATGCATCAGCAGCACTGCAGATATATTACTACAATACAAAATAGCACTCTGCCCTACCATACTACCCTTAGCACTTTGACAGCCAGAGTAGTTAGGTGTGAAGGGGGATGGGAGATGAGTCAAAGTAGTACAATTCAGGCTTCACAAAAGACTGCAGTTCAGCCATTCTAAAAAGAAGCAGCAGCAAAAATACTTTGAAAGTATGTTCTGTGGCATTTGCACTGTTTGTGTTTTAAGTAGTCATTGAATGGCATGAAATCCTACTTATAACTGACTGAAAGACATCAGTGTATGCATGTGCAATCAATGCATTGACAGGAACTTTAGGAAGAATGAGGCCTGCATGGTGTAATTTATTTTTACAGACAAGCACTGCATTGTGGGATACATAGAGGTATCAGGATCACTTCAAGATGCTATAGACACCATGAGGTCAGACTCAGAAATTATGTATAAAATATTTAAAAATCTGTAAATAGTGCCCGAGTGGTGTAAACATGTAGGAAACTCCAAATCATGATGAAAAAAACATGTTTTTTGAGTCTGTGGGTACAGTTCTCCTTTAAAATACACTTTCTGTAATTAGTAATAGTGTTTTACATTCACGGCTGTTTTTTTTTTCACTTGAAAATGGCCGCAGATGATTGCCACAACCTTTTCAGAACCATTTTAAAGCTTTATTTAACGGTTTATATTTCAATTTATTTGCTCATTAGAATGTTTGAAGCTTTGCTCACCTAGAATACATGCCTCAAGCCATTTTAACCGCATTGTTTTCTTCCCTGTAATGTGTGGAGTATTAGGTCTGCCCTATATACTGTTGCACAGTAAATCAAAGGAAAGTTTTTACTGTTGCTCTTCTCTTCACCCTTTCTCAGTCTGTTGTGCTTGTCAGCAGATTCTACAGAGATTTAATAATATTCATAACTAAATACTTTAAATAATTAAATCTTTTGGCTACAATCACTTTACATGTTCTTGATGCTGCAGCAAGTGTCATGACTTTCGACTTTACAGTAAGAAAGTGGTGATGACATTCATATTAATGCAGCACATTTATAACTGCTTCTTTAAAAAAACAACACAGACAGCTGATTATGACAAGGCTTTAATAGATGAGATGAGTATCTTCACTGTTTAGATAAGTTAGCAATGTTTTAGCCTTTATTAATAATGATTAATCAATATATTTGTCACTCAGGGATGTTCATTTTATTTCATCATATAACGCTTGTTTTTATTATTTTTAATTTACAAATATTGAATTCACTAATAATTGCAGCTGCTATAGATTTCTCATCAGAACTGTACATAAATCGTAGCTGCAGCACTATTCAGAGTATCACAAACTTGATCAACACTGTTTTTTTAGTTATGTAACTGCATGAACTGCTCAGCTCTAATTAGAGAAAGCACAACTCTAGACAGGAGCACCTAATACTAATGTACTCATTCACTGATTCAGATGCAAGATGTATGTATTCATTTGCTTCTAAGTTTAATGAAATATGACATGCTGTAATAATGTCTTTCTGAAAATAGGTAGTGCTTTAAGTTCTTGGAAGTCTGACTTTATTTTACAATATATTTTGAATTAATATTATATACCTTTTAATAATAGGGACTGATTTGTCTCACATGCACAGTGTCTTTAATAATAGTGTTATATGAAGGCATGATAACAGTTGTAAATTAACTTTTCATTTGATGTGGTTGTTTCTCATTCCTAAGGCAATATTAACCTGATGAGTACACTCTTTGCAACTATTATATAACTCATAATCCCTGCTTATTGGTGACAGTTAAAGTAGCCTTCACCACTATTTTGCTGTTAAGTAGGATTTTACACTTATTTATTGAGTTATTAGCAGCATCCCAAAGACAAATGATTATAGTTTTTACGATGTTCTAGTTTTATAAGTCAAATTACATTACAGTCAAGTGGTGATGGTCATTATATATTCTCATTCACTGTTCACTACTTTCATAGCTTTGCATTATTACTGCTAGCTTATTGTGTTTTATCTTACTTGAAATCATGTTAACAATGGTTTAACACAAATCAGGAACACTTTTTACATGATTCCGTCTCCTACAACTGACCTACATTATATAAACTTTGTTTAATAGTTTTACATCTCATTTATACAACCTGCTGTAATCATATACATATAATCTTTCTTATCCAGCATTTATGGAGGGCACTGATACCATTAATAGACAGTTTAGTTCTTCAAGCTTAGCAAATTATATCTATCGCTTTAACAGAACTATTCCTAAAACTAAATAATTGATGAAACAACTTGAGATTGTTCATTTTCTTTTCTTTTAGTCTACATTTAGAATTAGCTCTTTTTAGAATATTCTGTTTACATAATTGTCTCCTTAATAAGACTTATTGGAGCTTTTTAGCATGGTTAGGAAAATTCTTGAAAGTAGTCTGTTAGAACTTTGTCTTTCCACCAGACTAGGAATTCTTCGAATTCCATGTTTGTGCATAAAAAACTTTTTGATTAACTTGTTAGATACATTATTCATCAAATTCTTTTTTTTTTATTATTTTATACAAGAAACACATTTTAAGCTTTCTGAAAAAGAAATCTGGACCCCCAGTAACTATATTACCCTTGCTCATGCCTCTTATAAGACTGAAAAAAGAAAGGTCATGATTTTATGGAAAAAAGTGCCATACTTCCTCAAATTCTATATAAATATGAAGACCTGGAAGAACTTGTAACCATACTTACTTTAAAATTTAATAACAGAATCTGGACTCTAGTCAACATTTATTGGATTCTTGATTTGGCAGTAAAAACTGTTTAAAAAAATCTTAATCACATTACTAATGTACATAAGGGAAACCTCATTATAGGTGATGATTTTACTGCTGTGGTAGCGTTGCCGCCTTACAGTTAGACGTTGCCCGTTCGATTCTCAGTTAGAGCGTCTTCTGTGTGGCGACATGCATGAATGGGCGTTCCTTCGTTGAAGGTTGTGCACTAGGTCCGGCAAGCCAGCACGTAAAAATCTACTGCCAATCATTAGCGGACCGGAGTTCCGCTGTGGCGACCCCTAACCGGGAAAAGCCGAAAGAAGACTAGATAGTACTGACGCCACTAACAACTATCCATTAAGGCTTTCACCTACAGCAAAACTTTAAAAAAAAATGGGTCAAAACTCAATTTACTCAATACATTTACTATTAAAGTTTCTGCCTCTCTGAAATATTCTCATATAGACTACAGATTCAAAATGCAGCCTAGAATAGATAGAATTTTAGTTTCTAATGATCTAAGGATGAATATATCCTCCTTCACAATTCTTCCATGCCCCATTACAGATCATGACACACTCTCCCTTGAATTTTGAATAAAGTACAGAAGACTTATAATTAGAATCCCAGCCTATACAACCAAAATTAATGATTTTAAACCTTGTTTCTCATCAGAGGTAGAATTTTTTTGTAGAAACAAACCTTACTCCAAAATCTAACAATCACGGCATGGGATGCATTAAAAGCCTATCTTTATGGCAAAATGGTAGCATGGTTCAAAAATAAACAAAAAAAAAATGGGACTTAGACTTACAAAACATTCAATCTCAACATACCAATATTAAATCTAATTCCTCCCAACTTGCTCCCAATGAGGTGAAAAAACTGAGGAACTTAATAAGCAATATTTAGGTGGCTTAACCCATAAAACTAACTTGGCGTTTGAAAGATTAAAAATAAACTCTTATGCATCACCCCCCAAACATATGCACAATCAGTTGAGAGCCAAGATACACTATAAATCAAATAATATAACTATATTACATGAAGGGTCCAATAAAACTGTTTTTGACTTAGGTGATATTTTAGATGCCTTCAAATTTCATTACTCTAAACATTTTGGTTCCAATTATTCAGTTAATGACCATATCAAATTAGATATTCCTTCACTAAATCAAGTAAGATTACCTGAGAACCTAGATACAGTCCTTGAAGCACAAATCTCACTAGAGGAGATTAAATAAAAAATTAAAAAAAAATAAGCCTAATAAAGCTCCGGGGATGAATAGCATAATCATTGAAATATATATTTTGTTTCCCATATCTGTATTATCCTTCTTTCATAAAACTTTACTAGAAGCTGCCCATGGCTTATAACAAGTAGTATGGCCAAAAGGGCTTAATCCTTGCATTTCTGAGCATTAAATCGTTAAAACATTTGGTGGAGTCATCCTCTTATTTTGTTTCACACCATACTGCTTCATTTTAACATTGTGTTTTTACACTACGCTTGAGGCATTTGGTATAATTTTGCTTTTATTTATTAGAAGTGCAGTCACATTGCATAGGAGTACCTCCATGGAGATATTCTTTGATTTCACCTATAATAAAAGCTAACAAAGATTAGCAATTTTGTAGCTCTTATAGACCTATTTCAATATTACATAATTATTATAAAATCTTTATATCCATCTTTGTAGATAGACAAAGTTCCACTAATGCAAATAATAGAGTCATAGATTCATAGATCAGTACTAGGCTAACTGCCCTTTAAGGACCACTTTAAGCCTAGCCAATTACCCCATGTGAGAATTAAACCATGCACCTTGAGTTTTGTAAGGTAAACACACTAACCATTATGCCAATCTCCCAACCTATGTGACTATCAACTAGGTTTCATACAAAAAAGACATACACAAGATAATATTAAAAGGATTTTAACACTTATTGAATACTTGACCAAAGAAAATGAAGAAGCACTATGATTAGTTTGGACATTGAAACAGACTTTGAATCAAACATATGAATATATGTTTGAAGGATTACATTATTTTAACTTTCTTTCAATCATTTCTCTAACTAAAAATATATACCAAAACAATGCAGCTTATGTTAAATTAGGTCCCTTTACTTCTGAATCTATTCAAATAACCAAAGGCACTAAAAGCAGGGATGCCCCTTATCCCCTATTTTATTTGGATCAGCCACTGACATTTTTGCTGCCCTTATTCGTGACAATCCAAAAATGATAGGCCTAGTTATTTACAATCCGTATAACTCTGCATGCATTTTGCAGATGATGTCTTACTTACGTTAATTAATTCAAAGTTAGTTTTACTGTAATTATATTCTGTGGTGAACTATTTCCAGAAGATTTCGGGCCTACATTTTAAGAAATCAAAATCTAAACATGTGCTTTTAAATAAGAAGTATCCAATCAGATAACCATCATATTATTGGTGCATTTTCAGATTCTCTTGACTATCTAGGAATAATATTATGTAATTCCATAGAGAATACAATTGAATATAATTATAAAATATTATCAACTTAATAAATAAGTACATACCTAACTGGAATAATATCTTTATTACATTTAAAGACAGGTTACAATTAATAAAAATGACACTTGCACCAAAAATACTGTATGCAGCTTTAGTCCTCAACTTTTCCTATAAAAATCAATATATACATTATTAATGAAATTCCTTTGGTTCCCCAAAAGAAACAGAACAGCCTTTCATCACCACATTAGGCCTTTTCATCAAGGAGGAATCAAGTTCCCGGCTGACATTGAAACATACATTAATGCATTTAAGGTTATTCTAAACTGGCTTGATCCAAGTTATTTCTCTAGCTGGAAACTACTACATTTTACCTTACTAACGGTGAAAATGTCTCTTTAGCAAAACTCCCACTAAACAATCATTCTAACAAGTTCTGATACTTCTTATGTCATATTATTCAGCATAACATTGCTAAACCCACAAAATGAAATTCACTAAATCGTTTTTTAAAAAGTTTATTAATTCTAATGCAGATATTAGGACTTTTTACACAGAATGCTTAAGAATTCATCTTACCAGAAACAGCCAATGATAACTTTCATATGCAAAATTTTGTATAACAATTTTACCACAGACATTATTATTTCAAAACTATATAATATGTTTCAAAGTCTGGCATAAATCTGAAATATTGGAATTTTACATTTAAAGGTTATTCTTCTAATTTCTCAAGATAAAAAACTAAAAATTCTGTTATCCATCAAACATACTTTATGGTCTTAATACTGGAGTATTTTCACCTGGAAATATCTTCATAGGGCATTTCTGACACCAAATAAAACAGTTAAAAAGTTACATTTAATAACAATTCTAACACATCCTGCTTGAGAGGTACAGAACATACTAAAGTTGACTGGATGCATATCTTTTATGATGACCCTAAATTAAAAGGTTACTGGAATAGTATGGATGATTTTCTCAAAGCCTTATTCGCTGACTCTTTTTCACTGTCCAAATCATTCATTTTTTTTCAATGTAAATGAATAAGAGCAACTCATTTTTATTATCGTCAATACTTGCTTTTGCCAGAAAATGCATCACCAAATGGAAAACTAATTGCTCTCCAACTGTTGATTTCTTGATAAAAAAAACTGTTGAAGCTTTCTTGATATAGTGGTAAAGATGTTGCGCATGACAAAATACCAAGAAAATAACAGATTTACACACAATATCTGCTGATCTGTGAGGAAGTTCTCTGCATGGGGTTATTGCTGAGATTTCCTCCAGCATTTCCAAGCTTGCCACATTTTATGCTTTTCTGTAGCTCCAGTGTTTAATGTGTGCATGCCTATGGCTGATGCATACTGTAACATTATGTGACATACTAGAAGGCGCTTTCTGCCTTTGCGATCCAGAGTTTGATACCCATCCACATGTAAAAAACGAACAAGCGTAGGAATCTAAATAGTTCCAGCCTCACCACAAGTGTTGAGGAAAAAACAAAAAGAAACTAGTGATCTTAAAACTTGGTTGATGAGCTCAATCACAATAATTCCCAAAAATCATGAAAAACGGGTAGTGTTCCAAAGCAATAACCCTGGCACACAGGAGAATTTTGGGACTAGGACTGCAAATACAAATTAAAATTTAGAGAATGAAGACATCCAAGATGGCTGTCCATTGATCAACAACTTAATTTCGGCTCTCGGATTTGGAAACGGAAACAGAAGAATAACAGAGAATGAAATTGCAATTTTGGGTAAAATTCAATTACCAGCTACAAAGTACACTGCTTGGATGCTAGCAAAGAAGTAATTTAGAGAACCTGAAAGGAAATCAACCAAAACAGGTGAAAGGAAAACTTTGGCTAGGAAGAATCCCACAGCTGTTTAGAAAAAAAGCAGTCCAAGCTTTAGCTTTGGTGCAATGGATGACTTCCAGTACTTTAAGGACAAAATAAATTAATTACAATAAATGAAACACTGAAGGACTACATCAACTTAAACAACAAAAGACTGGAAAAATAAAATAATCTTTAACTATTCAGATGAACTGATAAAACTGCAAGAGCCAGAAGCTGAAATGAGAAAAGGCTGGCTGAGTATGAGGCTTCTCAAGAAGACATGTTTCAAAAAAAAGGTAGTAGTAGAAGATGGATCATGTAAATAAAAGCTGAGATTCTCTACTCTACCAGAGAAATGGTAAGGAACAGACTGCATTAATTTCATTCAAACACAAATAAGCAACTGGACTGGTATTTCACAGCAGGATTTGTTAACTGAAAGGGCACAAAGTGTATGCTCCAAACCTGGCCACGAGAAAGCAGCCAAGATCTAATAAGCAATCATACCAGCAGAAAGAGATGATTCAGACAAAACTGCGTCAGAAAGGAAAAGTATTAAAAACTGGGGAAAAACAGTGTATTTATAGACAATGATTATTCAATGTAAACCAGGCAAAAGAGATGCAAATTAGTAATCAGGCATGTCGAGTTTCCTAGACAATCTTTTTATATGCAAAACGGGCTAATGAGGAAATAATTTATTATATCCATTTATTAATGCCTTCAACTTTTTGCTTCTCTATGATCATTTTTGTTCTGTGAAACTTTTGTGATTACTTTTGCTTTAGAGTACTTCATGTACTATCACCATTGTTCTTACTTGTTTGACAATCTATTTTTGATGGATTGAGTACTCATGTATGCTATTCATGTATGCCACTACTCATTATTCTCTTCTACTTACGTTTTAAATATAACATGTTTGCTATTAATATATGCTGCTATTATTTTTCTCTTCTAGCAATGTTTTAGATACAAGTTGTTGTACTGTGGAGTTTTTCTCCCCAGACCTCCACTGAAAAAGGGCTCTAGCTCAGTTGGACTATCCCGCTTAATAAACGTCAAATAAATAAATTAAAGTTGGTCTAACAAAAAGTGGCTCTGTTTCTCATTCTTTTAACAATAAAGCTTGTAGAGAGACTTTGTCAGTAAAACTTTAGCCCAACATTCCAAAAGAAAATGCTTGAGAGAGAGAAAAAAAGCACAGGAGTTGACAAGAAGCAGGAGTACCTTGGAATTGAACCAGAGTCTGGTGTTGGGAGATGGAGATGAACAGGATGAAGACCAGCAATACTGAATAAATGGGTGACTATAAAGCATCAATCATATTTGTGAAACCTGGCTTTGCAAGAAAAAGTGGCAGAGAAAATGGAATTTTGCTTACTTTGTCAAACTTGAGATTAGACTGCAAAACATACATCCCAGAGCACGTCATTAAAGTTCAGAAGGGCACTAACAAGGAAAAAGGTAAATGCAAGTAAAACAAGTTTCATGCCTATTAGTATTTTATGAAACAATACAATTTCATGATACAAACTGCATGTTACACAGTAAAGCATTTTTGTATAGTGAGTATCATGCATATTTTAAATTTTGGAGGATTATTTTCAGTGACTGTTGTACGTGTTTAAGATACTTTATGTTATTTTACCAGGGTAGATGTCTAGATTAATGCCCATGGCTTATAAACAAGTATTTATGCAAGTCTACTTGACAAATAAGACAAAATGACGAAAGCCACAGAAAATGCTATCTGCAAAGATATTAGTTTTCTTCCATTAGCAAATTTTCTCAGTTGGAGTCAAGAGGTCTACAACTGAAGGGAAATGTGCATTCTGTTCTGTGTGAAAAAAGATTTCTTCAAGCATCTGCAAAGATGGCAGCTATTTTTTTCTCTCATTACTGAGTCCTTTTACAAGGAGATGCGCTGTCTGCAGGTGCAAGCATTTAATCTAGAGAGCTCTGAACATGCTTTGCTGAGGGAATGTAAAATTTAAAGGTACAATGCCAAGCAGTTCAGTGAAAATAAAGTTTGAAATTATGGGAAGTGAAAAGAGAGATAGCAGCTTCTCTAGCAGCCTTAATAATTTAATGCATTTAACAGTGCACACTTTAGTTTTATTTAAAGATAGCCAATGCACTTTGTTTTAGGGTTAAAAGTCAATGTTTTGTAAAAGCATACAAGTTACTTTTCACATCTGGGAGAGAAACAGAGATAAGAAAAGAACAGACAGTAATCAGTCTACATGGGAATATGCATTGTAACATGTGCTTGATGTGGGTATCCTTAATTTAGGTAAGGTAATGCTTGTGGGTGCAGCTGTTGATTTGGAGCAATTGCTCTTATCTGGAGGGTTAAACTTCAATGTTCAAAGATCTACATAGTTTTGTGTGTTTGTTCTAAGTTAACAGAGGATGGCAGTGGTCTTAAAATGTATGTATCTGTTTTAATAAAAACCCTCAAACAAAAAAAATGTGACAGGTTTAAATGGAGATGTGATGAAACAACTATAAAAAAGATCAGTATGACAAACAGTGCATGCACAGGTTCATAGGTAGGTACTAGGCTATCTGCCCGAAGGCATTTATAAGCCTAGCCAGAATGTGTTGGCTTTCGTCGCCCCCTTAGATTAGTTCCCTGTGCCTCTGTCCAGCACAGCCACTGAAGTGATCCCCGGGGTAAACTTTCTGTTTCCCATCCACTCGTCAAGGTTTCTTTTGAAGAGTGTTAGCGAGGAGCTCTGCCTAATGTAGATTGGAATCTTGTTCCAAAGCATGGGAAATCTCTGGGACAGGAATCTATCCCTCCAGCATGTCCTATTTATTGTTGTGGTGAGGTTTAGATCCCTAGAGTGTGTGGCTCGAGGGGATAAGGTTTTCTTTAGGTGGAGCATGTCCATCAATTCTGGGTTGGACATGGCCTTGTATGTCAGGCAGAGATCACCTCTGAGTAGGCGGTATGCAACCGAGTACAGCTGGAGTTTCTTCAGTCAAGCTGCATAGGGCATCTGTTTCAGGCTAGTGATCCCCTTGGTGAGGTACTTCTGTGGTCTTTCCAGCTGTTGCAGGTGTCTTGCAAGGTACATCCCAAATGGGGCGTTGTACTCTGTGATGGGTCTGATGAGTAGAGGGGCACAATGACCTCTTCTGATCTGGATGCAAACCCTTTTGTGATTAGGTGGGCCATGTAGAAGGATTTTCTAACCACTTTGGCAATGTGATTATCAAAGGTGAGATTACTATCTACATGGGTCCCCAGATCCCTTATTACATCTTCCCTATTTAGGGGACTACCAGCTATGTGGTAGTTTGTGGGTACTTTGTTTTTTGCAAAGGGGATGACTATGTACATTTTGGCATTTAGCTTGAGGCCATGATTTTGACACCAGATATCCGTCTCAGTGAGACCCTCTTGGAAGATATCTGTGTCAGCCGGAGAGTCAGTCAAGAGTCCCTAGTTTGCAGTCGTCTGCGAACTTGGTCAGCCATAGTCCTCCTGTGCTTGCCTGTACCTCTGAGAAGTATATGCCGAACAGGAGGGGTCCTAGGACTGAGCCCTGGGGAGCGCCACTTGTAATTGGTTTAGAGTTGGACCTAGCTCCCGAAACTCTCACCATGCGGGTTCTGTCCGTGAGCCAGTTGGCAACCCATCTTGTGATGTATGGGTTTATGTTCAGGCTGGTGAGCTTATCTATAATACCAGAATGGGGAATGGTGTTGAAGGCCTTAATGAGGTCTAGGTAGGATGTGTGTACCACCTTTCCCTCGTCTATAGCCTTGGTAACTGTCTCAAAGAATTCCACCAGGTTTAGGAGGCATGATCTGCCCTTAAAGCTGAACTGGGTAGGGTCCAATGTTTGGAGGTTCCCAATGTCTCTGTTAATGAGTTCCATGATGATGCGCGCCATAGCCTTGCAGACCAAGCTAGTCAGGCTTATCGGGCGATAGTTCTCGTAGTATGTTGTGGCTCCACCTTTGTGGAGCGGAATAACCATTGCTGTGTGCCACTCTATGTTTACATAGCCTGTGGAGAGGCTGAGTTTGAACAGTGTGTTTAGGTGAGGGGTTAGTTCGTCTTTGAGCTTGTGTAGGATGCAGCCTGGGGACACCGTCCAGTCCCACTGATGCTGTGTTTTTGGCTTTGGAGAGGGCTGTTTTAACCGGAGTGTCTGTGATTTCAGGAACTCTACGTTCTTCTGGTATGGTTATGGGCCCTTTTGGATGTGAGAGGGGGGTGAAGTTTGCTATGAACCTGTCTGCCAGGATGTTGGCGATATAGGTCGGTTTAGTGTATTTTGTGTCATTCTGCACCAACTCCTAGCAGATCTGAGCATTGCCACTTAGATTCTTGACATAGCTAAAGAATGCCTTGTGTTATCTTTGGAATCCTTGGCAAATTTTCTTTCAAAGCTCGCCTTGGATGATTTTATGAGGGATCGTAGTTTCTTGCTGATACTGATCAGGGATGTCTTCCCTTCTTGGGATTTTACTCTTTCCTGTACTACTTCCCTCCTTCTATTGTATAGCTTGTTTATGGCAGGAGTCCACCAGACTGGTTTCCTTTTCTTGGAGAAGTGAGTCTTGGTTTTGCTTGGGATGGCACGATCCATGCATTCTTGTAGGTGCCCGTAGAATGCATTAGTAAAGGATTTTGCAGCTTGGACAGTGTTATCCTTCAGCATGGGGGCTTTGAAACTTTACACCTCAGTCTTAAGTAACGTGAAGTTTGCTTTTGAAAAGTTTTTCACGGTGGTTTCCTTGTCCGGGGGTGGGGGCGGAATGTGCATATCCAAAGTGATTTGTTTACTGTCAGATCTAACTAGCGAGGGGTTGACCTCTGGTGTGGAACACCGGTCGCCCATGTTGGTGATGACCAGGTCCAATATGTTGTCACCTCTGGTGGGAGTGTTGACCAGTTGAACCAGGGCATTTGAGTTTATAAATTCTAATAAATGTTGGGCAAGGGAGTTAGTACTGGAGTAGTTCTCCTAGTTAATGTTTGGGTAATTGAAATCGCCCAATATTAGGGTGTTTGGTAGGACCTTTATGTTTCCCAGTGTTTCCAGAAATGCGGAATGGGGGTCCTGGGACAGAGTGATCTGTAGCAAGCTAGAAGTTGAATTGCAGTTTTGCCTGTTGTTAGTTGCACGTTGATGATCTCTTAAGCATTGTGCTGTGCCACTAACCTGAAGGTGTGGGTATCCTTGATGAATATAGAAACGCCCCCGACTTTTGTATTTCAGTTTGGGTTCTGTGGCTGAAATGTATGGTATGAGGTATACCAGGTAGTGCTGGGGTGCTCTCTGGAGCCTTAAACCAGGTTTTTGTTACTGCACATACATCGATTTTCTCCATACTGAGGAGTGCCTCGAGTTTGTGCATTTTGAGGTTTAGACTTCTGGCATTGAGTAGCATTACCCTCAGTTTTTTGTTACTTGTGCTATTTACGGTGGTGGGTTTTGTCTTTTGAGCATTGCCTAAAAAAGGCACTATGGGGGTGGCAAGAGCCTTGGCCAGTATTCGAAAGCCTAAGGGTGAGAGGTGCAAGCAGTCTCTAGCGAAGCAGCGTGGCTTGTCAAAAGCATGTCATCCCAGGCGGACAGACACTGGATCCCCTTTGAATGACACCAGAAACCTATCCAATTGTTGAAATCGAGAATTTTTTCTTTATACCGTGGTATCATTCTTGCTGAGGGCAGGATGCTATTCAGGGTCATACTGGCCTAGGCAATGTGATCAGAGAGCTCTTCCATGTCTCTTTTCATGTAGTCCAGGGAGGTACGGCTCAGGTCATTCACACCAACATGGACAATGACAGAGTCATATTTGTACTTGTTCTGGAGTGACCTGAGTGCTTGTGTTATGTGGCGGATCCTGGCACCCGACAGGCAGCTAACAGTAACCTTCTTATTCAGCCTAGTGAGTGGGACGTCAGTGTGCCTGACTATAGAGTCACCTATTACTAGTACGTTGGGTATGTTATTTTGCCTTAAGGGCTGTGATTCCATGGCACACTGGTTTTGTGAAGTATGTGTTTCATGGCTTATGTTGGGGGTGGAGGTTGCTTGGTTGTTTGCTTTGGAGGTCTCTGTTGGTTTTGCAGATTTTTATTAGAGCCTCTGAGTATGTTTTCATGTATTTATGTGTGTTTTTTGCCAGTGCTGGTTTAATGGGTCTATGTGAGACTGGTGGTGTGATGCAAATATTCCCCTTCTTCTCTTGACTGTCTGATCCAGTCTTGGGTTGAGAGAGCTTAGCCTCCAGTTTGGCTGTATAATTGCATCTCTCGCATATATTAGTGTTTGGTGGTAGGAGGAGAGGGTTGTCTGTGTACATGAGGCAGTTGTAACATTGCCTCAAAATGCCCAGATTCACCAGTTGGACTGGAGAGTACACCTGAAACTGCCCCTTGGACATGCCTGGAGAGGTACAGTGAACTGTTTTACTGGATGGCTGTTAAGGTCGAATAGAGAGCCTTGTCCTTCTGTACAGTACAGGAGGGTCTAGTGCCGGGCTGAGAAATGAATGGCTTGAGTGCTTAAGTTGAATGTTTGTCTAGATGCAAGGGAAAAATTGAAGAGGAGACTTTGTGGAGCCGGGCAAAGTTTTACCCTAGCTAACCGGCACTGCCTGGCGTGCAAAACCGGGCAAATGTGGTATTTATAGCAGGGAAATGAAAGAGAGAGAAATTAGCCCAAAATGGCCAATAAACTACTAATTTCGGGGCTGAAACCACTCCTCCAGGGACAGATAGGCTGCTCAAAGCTCCCCTCTCTCACAGGTGAACAGAGAAACTTCCTTCTATCCAAGTAAGGTATGGGCAAACACAGAAATTTGTAACACAGTCCTGAATTCAGCACTAACCTGAAAACTGCACTATACTAGCTTAGAAAGGCGGGAAACAAGTATATATATATATATATATATATATATATATATATATATATATATATATATATATATATACATACACACACACACATAGATATATATATATATATATATATATATACACAGATATATATATATATATATATACACATATATATATATATATATATATATACACATAGATATATATATATATATATATATATATATATATATATTTTTTTTGGGAGGGGGGGGACAAATTGACAAATTCTCATGCTCATAGGACAAACGCTGGAAATGCACATTAAAAACTGGGATGCATGGCTAGGTTTAAAAAGGCCCTTGTGGTCTTTAGCCTATTAAACATCTATGAACCTATGTTATTTATAGTAGATGGGAGCAATATTTTTTCTCATATTGGCTAAGCTACTGATATTTTGGAACATAAACGGCCTTACAGGTACAGACAAAAAGGAAAATAATTATATTAAGAAATGCAGAGTGCAAATAACAATCTCTGCAGGAGACACATTTTGGAAAGAAATGAGCATGAGAATTTGTCAAAGAAAGGATTTCAGGATGGATATTCAGCAGAATATCAGGGACAAAGTAAAAGGGGAGTAGTAATTCTGAATACTAGAGGGCCTATGATAAAAAGGAAAAATATACAATAATGGCAGATTTGTGGTAATAAGGGGCTATTGGCAAGGGGAGAAGATTATGCTGGCATGTATTTATATTCCACTAAAAAACTGATATTACGAAGTTTAAGAAAATTGTGGGAGAAATAATCAGCTTTCAGCAGGGATTATTATTATAGGTGTGGACTGCTACATGATTTGCAATACTGAATATGTATCATGAGGACCTAGAAGGAAAAATACAATAAAAGAGGGTAGATTTCTGAAGAAATTTATGAAACTATTTGGTATGGGAGACATGAATTCAGTAGAAGGAACTCAAGACAGAATTTATATATTATTCAAGGTATAACAACTGGGCTAGACTGGATAGAAATTATATCTCACAGGAATAAGTGCATTTAAGTAAAAGCATCAACACATCCAATAACTATTTCAGATTATACACAGATAAAAAGTAAGATAAAAATGCAGAGCAATGAAGTAAAGGTGAGACACTGGTGCCTTCTCACCTACCTATTAGGTGAGAGGAATTTAAGGAATGGATAGGGGAAAATTATTCAAGAGTTACTAGAGAAGATGGAAATGTCTTCATAAGTGACACCTAGTGAGCTGGGGGTTGGTATAACAGTCAAGTATTTACCTTGCAGCCACAAGTTACAAGGTTTGATTCTTACATTTGCATGGGAAAACAGATTGGCTTAAAATGGCCCAGAAGGGCAGCTAGCCTAGTACTAACCTACGAACCCATGAATCTATGCGAGTGGGATAAAATGAAAATGGAGTTTATATAGGGTAGAAATAAAAAAACAAAAAGATAGTTAAAAAGTAACAGGAAATAGAGGGGCTGACAAAGATTAACATATTGCAGAATAAGGAGACTCTCACAGAACAAGAACAGGCGCAACTGCAGAGTGCTAAATAGAAAATAATGAGCATTTGGATAATATGCACAAGTTTAGAAAGACTGCTGTTAAGCAACTATTTCTTAACTCTAGAGCAAAACTCTCAGCACAATGAGTATGGCAACAGAAAGGGTTGTTGCTAAACTTAGGAAGCCTAATAACTAGATATCTTGTTTAGGTATTAGGAGATATTTTAGAAATTTGATGAAAATTTGTAAAAAGCAGAGAAATGTGGAAATCAAGAAAGATCACAAATGGAAACATTTAAGGAAGACTTAATTATGTCAAGGTTAGATGTAGATGAGGTTCAACAACTAATAGTGAATACAGGAGGAAATTAGATTAAAAAAACGGCGTATAACCAATATGCAGGAAAGTCTCCAGGAACAGTTAGTGTTCTTGTCGAAGTTTGGAAGTTAGTAGGGAACAAAATGATAAAGACCTGTAAGATTTTGTTTAACAGTATTTTAAAAGTGGGTAAGCACCAACATTTTGGAAGAAAGCTGTGGTAACTATATGAATGAAAGAGGGTAAAGACCCAATCAGACCCAGCCTCAATTTTAAACTTTGATTACAAAGTATTTATACTAGCTAAAAGAATGGGTCTATATCATCAGCATGAAACAGCTGAAAAGTGAACACGTAATGAGTGACATATATTCATCTAACTGCATTTAAGTGTTCGATGAATATATCACAGGGCAAGGAAGTAGTTGGCCAACTACACAGTGTTGCCCTTTCCTTCACTGCAGTGTGATCCCGGACTTGGTATATTTAATTAGGGGGATGTGGGGGCCACAGCCTGCCACACTGGGGGTGTGGAACGGCCGTGTGAATTTTTTTCGCTAGGAAAAAATTCGAGGACGTGGCCGTTCGCTGTTTACAGCGTTCACATTTTATGTGTTGATGTATATGTAGTCGCACATATGCGTTTTCGTGTTTATGATATAGACCCAAAAAAATGACTAAGGATTTGCCAAAATTGATAGATATGACCAATGCAGTTTTGTGGAGGGGAGGAAAACATTTGGCAACATTAACAGAACAATGATGATCCAGAATATAAGAAAATACCACTGCTGTTGGTGGGTCTTGACACAGAGAAAGTATTCGACTGAGTAATCTGGGATATTTTTGAGCAGAACAATGGAAGCATTTCCATTCCCTGGTACACTGAAAAGGTTAATTACGAGGCTATATGAGGGATCAGAGGCAATAATTAAATTAGAAGGGTTCCTCTCTGATAAGTTGTGCTAGAACAGAGGCACCAGGCAGGGTGTCCTATTACCCTTTGTTATCTGCTTTATTATTTACAGCCACTGAAAAAATCAGAAATTCAGTGATATAAATGGTATGGTAATCAAGAAAAGTTGGCTTTCTTTGCAGATTATATTTTGTACCGGACAACTCCAGAAAAGGACATCTCAGTGTTGTAGAACATTTTCAGTTTCAAATCTTTTTAGGATATAAATTTAATGAAGATAAAACAAAGACTAACTGTAAATTATGTACCCACACACTTACTGGTGCACCAATACCCATATTTAAGGGGACACTATACGAAGAAGCATTTAGGAGTACAGATTAAAAAGGCTTCTATTACGGCAGCTAAGGATATGCAGGAGGAGCCTAAGCAAAACATAATGCAAAAACTAAGAAACTAAAAGCTGTTTATGGATATGGAAAGTAATATATAAGCTGTTAAAATGTTTTTAGTTTTATACAAGAGTCGGACATATTTTTATGAACAGATAAGAAATGCTGGAAAATAATTAATAAATAGTTGAATGAATTTATCTGGGGTGGAAGAGTATAACAGTTACATGAGATAAGCAAATCCTTCCAATAGGATTTCCTCATATGAAGGGATATTTTAGAGTTACACAGTTAAGGATCACAGACACGCACAAAACAGAAGTTTATAATTCAAAGTGGAAAGGGATGATGATGAAGCAGGGGACAACTTCAAGAAATTAGAAGAGTGGGATTTTGAATACAGATCCTTAAGGAGAACAACCATACAGAATATTATATTCATAGCAGCAGAAAGTAAAACAAGAACTAAGCCAACCAACATGAGAACTGAAAAAGGAGATTTTTGTTGATCGTGATGACTGGAAGTAGAGGTAGAGAAAATAGTCAAGAGGGGATGGAATTTACTAGAGAAAACTGGCAAAGGAACCAAGGTACTGGGAACAAATAATCTGAGAGGGAAAGGTAACAGAGTGAAATGAAGCCAAGTAGATGTTTGGACTGCAGGCTAGAGACTGCCGGATTCCATACCAGGGATTCAAATCAAAGTACAGGCAAAGAAAAAGGGATAAGGGAATCCTAAGTGAAAGACCTGCTCTAGTAGAGTTTTAGTTAAATATAGAACAGAACTTGCTGTTTAAAAAAGGATAGTCAGTATGGCATACATAAAAATCACATGATAATTACAAGAATCAAACAGAGGAGGTTTGCTACTCAAGTCAGAAGTGACAAACTTCATGACACCCATGAAGACGGGAACTGAAAGTTCGACTGCTGAATCCTACACTAAGGCATTGTACAAGCACATCCACTCGTGCATGAATTGTGCCATCCCCAATAGAACCAAGATGCTCTCCTCTAAAAAAAGGAAGACAATCTGGTGGTTCCTTGCCATAAACAAACTTTACAACAAAAGGAAGAAACTGTTGCAGAAGAGAGGAAAATCCCAGGATGCAAAAAACTCCCTTACCAGCCTCAGTAAGAAGATGAGATCACTCACAAAATCCTCCATAGCTAGTTACGAAAATAAAATTGTCAAAGATTCCAAATACAACCACAAGGCATTCTATAGCTATGTCAAGAATCTAAATGGCAATGCCCAAATCTGCTCTGAGCTACAACAGAATGGCATTAAATATACTGATCCCAAGGATATTGCCAATACCCTGGCAGATCGATTCAGTGCAAACTTCACCCCTTCTCACCTCCTAAAGGGCCCATCTCAATACTAAAAGATTGCCAAATTCCAGTAATAATGCCACACAGGTAAAAAGCACACTCTCCAAAGCTAAGAATACAGCATCCATGGGACCAGATGACATCCCAGGCTGTGTACTACATCAACTACAAAATGAACTGGCACCTCGCCTAAGTGACATGTTTAATCAAAGTCTCACCTCAGGCTTCATACCCACTGAGTGGTGCACAGCTACAGTTATCCAACTCCACAAGGGGGGATCCACCTTGGATCCCGGGAACTATTACCCCATCAGTCTGACGAGCCTAATCTGCAAGGCCATGGAACGTATTATCATGAAACTTACAAAGACATTGGCAACCTTCAAACACTGGACCCCACGCAGTTTGGGTTCGTGAAGGGCCGATTTTGTCTACTGAACCTGACTGACTTCTTTGAATCAGTCTCCAGAGCCATGGAAAATTGTAAGGTGGTCCACACAGCATATCTGGACCTCGTCAAGGCCTTTGACACCATCCCCCACTATGGAATCATAGATAAACTTACTGGGCATTAATCCCTACGTCACTCGATGGGTTGCCAACTGGCTTAGTGACAGAACCCACACTGTAAAAGTAGCCGACTCCAAATCCAGCTCCAGACAAGTGGAGTACCTCAGGGTTCAGTCCTGGGACTGCTCTTGTTTGGCATCTTCTTCTCTGAGGTACAGGCCAACACTAAGGGACTCTGGCTAACAACATTCGCAGATGACTGCAAACTGGGAGCCATTACTGAATCCCCAAATGATGTGGATATTCTACAAAAGAGCCTTACAGAAACAGATGCTTGGTGCCAGAGCCATGGGCTCAAGCTCAGTGCCAAGAAATGTATAGTTATCCCCTTTGGGAAAAAAACATGTACCCGTGAATTACCACATAGGTGGCAGTACACTAAACACTGAAAGTGTGATAAGAGACTTAGGGACACAGGTGGACAGTGGTTTCACCTTCGATAACCACATTGCCACAACAGTCATGAAATCCTATGCGGCACACCTCATCACTAAGGACTTTTCAAACAGAAAAAAGGAGGTCATTGTCCCACAGTACTCATCCCTCATTAGACCCATTATAGAATACAATGCCCCGTTTGGTAAGTACCTCTCAAGACATCTGCAACTGGAAAGGCCGCAGAAATACCTCACTAAAAGAATCACAGGCTAGATGCCCTATGCTGACAGTCTTAAAAAACTCCACCTATACTCTGTCGCATATCGTCTACTCAGAGGCGATCTCCGCTTAACATACAAGGCCATGTCAAACCCAGAGCTGCTGGACATGCTACACTTAAAGAAACCCCAATCCCTCAGAGACACATGCTCCAGGGATCCAAACCCTGTCATCACAATGAACAAAATATGCTGGAGGGATAGGTTTATAACCCAGAGACGACTCAGACTCTGGAATAGACTGCCCATACATGTCAAGCAGAGCGCCTCTTTGGCCCTCTTCAAATGGAACTTGATGATTGGATGGGAGATAAGAAATTCACCCCGGGGATCACGTCAGTCGCCCTGCTAGACAGAGGTCCAGGGAAGTAAATACTTTGGGAAGAAATAGCCAGGGAATTGTTATGGCTAGGCTTGTATAGGCCCTAGGGTCGACAGCCTAGTACCAACCTATGAATCTATGGAAAAGCAATTTACAAGGTAACAATGACAGGACATATGTATGGCTCCCAATTATGCAACAAAGTCCAGAAGGTTTATGATTTTTCTTGGAAGTATTTTCACACATTTTTATATCCCAAGCAGACTTTATAGAATTTTTCCTCAGATAGATAGTAAATGTTGGAGGTGTGCTGGGGACGAAAGAGGTAACTTGGAATTTATGTTTTTGGTGTATAAGTTGACAGACCATAAATTCCCTACGAAGTATTCTGGCAGAAATATTGGGTGAGCAAATTGCTGTAACTAAAGAAAGTATAGTTTTGACCTGGGTCACAGAATCCAAATTGTCCAGACATAGTATAAATCTGCTGGCTGTCAAAACAAGAAAATGGAAATCAAAGTCTAAAGCAACTGTATTTGAAGTGCTGAATATTATAAAGAGATAAAAAACTGGAAGAAGGAAAAGGGAAGGCACAAACTACAAAGAAATAATGGAAACCATGGTAGCAATACCTGTATAATGTTCAGGAGGAGTAGTTAGGTTTAAGGGAAGGCAGGCATTGAGCAATTTATGTGTTGAACTGATGATAGTTATAAAGAAAGAAAAGCTATGTGATGTAAAATGTTTGCAGGTGGAAAAAATGGTGATTTGGTTTGTTTTCTTTTCTATTAATGTATACTTGCCTACGTCTCAAGAGATAATTAATAGAGGTATATAAAAATATTAGAGAATGTAGTCCGGAAGTGAGTGCCTTGATGGGCACTTCTCCAAAGACTCAGACTCCGTGGCAGGCAGCAAGGTAAAAAGTTTTTGTCTTTGACATTTCCACTGGAGAGAGGAGATCATCCATGAATCTGCCCTGGGATGCTTGGTCATGATGTTGCTCCACACTCCCTTGCCATTTTACAGGGACAGTTGTTCTATTTTTTTTGTTTGTTTGCTTAAATGGGCATTTTTATCCTATAATCCCCATCACTTCATAACAAAGTAGTTCACCCCATCTGCTGCTCTTGTCATTCTGACACCAACATTTTATGAACAGGGACTGGAACTAAATGAAAGCTGGAAATCAGGCTCTTATCCATGAAGAGTTAGACGCCTTCTACTAACTATACACCATGTGGAGGCTTGTAGGGTATACCACTGAAACAAAGACTATAATGTTAACCCACTGTTGATTGTGTGCCTCCATAACTGCAATATTCTCCACCTATAGTGTGCAAACTTGGCAGGTCACCCATGCATTCTCATCTTGTCCATGTTAATGTGCTATCATCCACCCACCTGCAGAAGGTACTATAGCACTAGGACCAAACTCTCTCCCTAAACCCAAGATGGTCAGTAAGTTTTGGTAATTTACTCCCATCCCAGCAGATCTGTCCAGTGCTCTGGTCAGCTAGCTGGACTCTGGTTGGTGAAATTGTTGTCAAGGATTTATCTACCTGCACCACACAATATCATATATGATCTGGACTCTGTGTATTCAGTACATGTTAAAGCACACAAGTCCAAGTAATGGTTCCATGGACAGCTCAGAGAACAATACAAGAATCCCCCAAAAAGTAGTCAATGGTGACAAATTTTAATCCAAGTCTACTGCATAGGAGACTCTTAGACACCATACAAAATAAGCTCAAATGGGCTGTTGAAATCAACATGCAGATACCAAAATATTCCACATAAACAAAGAAGCCAGCAGCCACAGTGGTAGAATTCAAGGTCTTCAGTCCACAAAACTACTTGGTTCACGGCAAAACCAATGATGAAAACAATGTAAGTTAAGTGTCTTCAGTGTGTTAAGGACTTGAAAAAGTGCCAAAAACAACACCTCAGCAATAGTGAAGAAACACATCAACTCCAGCCAATAACCTAAGAGACGACCCACAAACTGGGAAAGAAAGCAAGTGACTCCAACAAAATCAGCACTCAATTAAAAAAAAAGAAAAAAAAAACATCAGTAAAAACAATGGTAACAGTGGTGATGAAATAACACCAAAAGAGATCAATGCTTCAAGTCACTGAACTGTGAAACCCCACAGGAGCATTGCAACAATGCATCACAAGGAGTGACCAAAAAGCACTTGAAGACACTAGATGAGAAAGTGAAGGTAACAAATATGCAAATTTAAGAAAGTGATGGTAATAAACAATTCTTCCACCTGTGAGAAATGCATGCACATCAGTAACCTTGAGTCCATGCTCTCTCGCACTACAGTCAGTAATCCTGACAAAGTGGAGATTTCCAACACAAACACCACATCACTTACATCACACAGCCAAGCACAACACACGCACACCTAAGCAAAGGTCATCAATAAAAAATTACCTAAACAGCAGAGACCTCCAAAACACACACAAACATTCCACACACAACACCAAACACATTACACACAGCAGGCAACACACCAGTGTCTCACAAACACAGCCCATAAGGCCAAGGAGAAGGTTACAGTCAGTTGTCTGTCTGGTGCCAGAATCTGCCACATCACGCAAGCACTTAAGTCTCTGCACAAGAAGTATGACTCTGTCATTGTATATGGTGTGAATGACTTGAGACGTACCTCCCTGGACTATATCAAGAGAGACATAATTGAACTCTGAGTATGTGGTCCAGGCAGGTATGACCCTAGCCCTAAGCAGCATCCTACCTTCACCAAGAATGCTGCCACAATACCAACAAAAAAATGATTGACTTCAACAATTGGTTTAGTTTCTAATGTCATTCCTAGGGGATCCAGTATCTGCCTGGGATGACATGGTCAACAAGCCTCAATGCTTTGCCAGAGATGGCCTTCACCTGTCACCACTGGGTTTCCGGATCCTGGCCAAAGCTCTCACCACCTCCCCCATTGTGCTTTTTTAGGCAATGCCCCAAAGACAAACCTTCCAACTTAAAAGATCTGTCAAGAAGTAAATTGAAGGTCATGCTGCTTAATGCTAGGAGCCTTAACCTGAAAATGGACTCACTGGAAACCCACCTTGCACTGGAAGATGCTGATGTCTGCGTGGTCAAAGAAACTTGGTTCAGGGCTGTGAAAAGCACCCCTGCCCTACCAGGCTATACCTCATTCCACACATTCTGACCCCAAAATGAGGTTGGGAAGACTAAGGGTGATGGTGTCTCCGTCTTCATTAAGGACAGGAACACCTCCAGAATGTTTTGCCAGCATGATGCACTGGAACTACTCCAGGTACAACTGACAGCTGGCAAGACACCCATCCAATTTATAGCTAGCTACAGACCTACATCCATGACTCAGGACACCCACTCCTCTTACCTTGATCTACTTGACTCCATCAAGGTACCCTCTAACACCCTGATCCTTGGTGACTTCAACTACCCCACCATAGACTGGGTGAACTATTCTTGCACTAATGCACTCTCTCAACGATTCATCAACTTCATCAGTTCTAATGCACTAGACAGCTCGTCTCATCCCCCAAAAGGGGAGATAATATTCTGGACTTGGTTCTTACCAACATGGGTGACCGATGCATCGCTCCCACAGTATGTTCTTCCCTGGTGAGATCAGATCATCGGACTCTCTCATTTGAAATTTCTCTCCCACCCAACACCCCCCCCCCCAGACATAATCAAGCTAAAAAAAGTACAGTTTTGTACCTACCATAAATGTAGATGTTCGAGGATTCCATTGCTGCAGTCCTGACTATTGGGTATAGTCCACGTCCAGTCGGCCCGAATACCAGAGTATAAGGCTGACGTCGGTCAGGGCGCATTAGACTGACGTCAGTACGTCAGGGTACTAATGCGCATGACCGACGTCATATCCTCAGTCTTTTCTTGCCCCAGATGTCAGAAGACCCTAAAAAGACAAGTCCCAAAAAACCTGCACCAAAAACATGTACAATATATACAACAATATATACCGAAATATAAACATGTAAACTCACCTACACAACCACCCCTAAATACAGAGGGGAAGGAGGGAGGGTAAATTGGACTGCAGCAATGGAATCCTCGAACATCTACATTTATGGTAGGTACAAAACTGTACTATGTTCTTCGTCTTCCATTGCTGCAGTCCTGACTATTGGGTAGAATCCCAAAGCAGAGGTAAGGGAGGCTGGCAAATTATAAAGTAGTAGGAGCTGACAACATGCCTTGTAAAACAGCTGTGGCAAAACCAGCCCTAGACTTAGAGTAGATAGGAAGGTGATAATGCCTAGAAAAAGTATGCACTGAACTCCAAGTAGCTGCTTCCAGAATATCCTTAGTTGCCACCCCTTAGAAATGCTGTTGAAGTGGCAGTAGCCCTAGTGGAATGAGGCCTAATCCCAGCTGGAATCTCCTTGCCATGATGGGAATAACAAAATGCAATGCAAAAGCCAATCCACCTAGAAATAGTTTGTTTTGACACAGGCTTGCCCTGAGAACTCAAAGCAAAAAAAACAAACAACTGCTGAGACTGCCTAAAATCCTTAGTCCTGCTTAAATAATAACGCAATTGCCTGTGTACATCTAAAGTGTGCAAAATCTTTTCCCCTTTATTCTGAGGAGCTGCAAAAAACGTAGGCAAATGAATAGTTTGGTTTAAAGCCACACTAGAAACCACCTTAGGCATAAAAGAAGGATTAGTACGTAATGATACCCTATCCTTATGGAAAATCAAAAGGGCTCTACTGCCATAAGGGCCTGCAACTCAGACACCCTTCTTGCAGAAGTAATAGCCAACAGAAAAGCAGTCTTCCATGACAAATATTTCAATTCAGCAGTAGCTGCAGGCTCAAAAGGTTGTAGAGTAAGTTTTTCCAACACAAAATTGAGATCCCAAGCAGGAGTAGGAGCTCTACGTGGGGTCTTATATTCTTTGCCCCTCTAAGAAACTGCTTGAACAAAGGATGCGAAAACAAAGGTGGGTCACAATCATAGTGAGCTGAAATTGCTGCAGCATGAATCTTTATGGAAGAGAAGGACAAACCTTTGTCCAATAATTCAGTAAGATATTGAAGAGCCACACTCAAATTAGGCTCAGAAATCTCCAAATTCTTTGCTGTACACCAAAATAAAAATCTCTTCCATTTTTCTGCATACACTTTCCTTGTACTAGGTCTTCTAGCTTCCATAATCACATTTAAAACTTGTTGAGGAAGTTGAGACCTGCTGTGTTTCAACACAGAATATGCCAAGCTGTTAGATGAAGAGAGTGTAGCTTGACATTGAGCAGATGACCGTCCTTCTGAGATAACAGATGAGGAATCAGAGGTAAAGGCCATGGAGGCTTCTTTACCAGACTCCGTAGTAGAGGGTACCAGTGTTGCCGAGGCCAATCTGGAGCTATCAAAATCATCCTTGGCCTGTCTTGTCTGACCTTTAACAGTACCGTTGGAAGAAGAGGTAGAGGTGGAAAGGCATACACATGAAGGTTTTTCCAACTGAAAGACAGAGCATCCACTTTCCAAGCCGTGTGATGAAACCCCTTTGTGCAATACTTTGGCAGCTGGTGGTTTAGTGGAGAAGCGAACAGATCTATGTCTGGAGTTCCCCATGACACTGTCAGTTTCTGAAATACATGAAGATCCAGTTTCCACTCGTGGGGATCCATGATTTGTCTGCTTAACACATCTGCTAAGGAGTTCTGTGCTCCTGGCAGAAACCTTGCCTGAAGAGTTAGTTGCAGGCTTAGCGCCGTCTCCCATAAAATCATTGCTTGCCTGCATAGAGGATAAGAATGTGTTCCCCCTTGCTTGTTGATGTACCACATGACAGTTGTGTTGTCTGTTAGAATCAACACCTGCCCTGGAAGAAGTAACTCCTTGAAAGCCATTAATGCAAATTGGACTGCTAACATCTCTTTCATGTTGATATGTAGATGCTGTAGTCTGGCAGGCCACTTGTCTTGTATCCACTTTCCATTTAGATGAGCTCCCCAAGCAATGTCCGAGGCATCTGTCGTTAAAATCTGACTTGCCTCTGGCCGGGTCACAGAGAGTCCCTTGTTTAGGTGACATTCCTGAGCCCACCACAAGAATTCTTTTTGAAGGCAAGGTATTAGTTGAATGACAGTGTCCAAATCCTGGCAGTGCTGTGTCCATACATTTTTGAGATACCATTGTAACTTCCTCATATGCAGTTTGGCATTGGGAAGCACCAGAATACAAGATGCCATGAACCCTAATGCTTGAAGGACTGTCCTTGCAGTCAGCACGGACTGATGAGATAGTTGATGGAAGTAAAGTGACAGACTCTTTTGTTTGTCCGGGGTTAAAAAGGCCATCTGGGCTGCTGTATTCAGTCTCACACCCAGAAAGCACATGTCTTGAGAGGGTACTAGACTGGACTTTATTTCGTTCACAGAATACCCTAGGCATCTTAGCACTGCGATAACATGTTCCAGGTGCTGTAGAAGAACTTCCCTTTCTTGAGCCAGAATCAGGCAGTCGTCCAAGTAAGGATAGATTTGAATTCCTTGAAGCCTGAAGTAAGCTATCACTGGAGCCAGAACCTTTGTGAACACTCTGGGCGCAGTAGATAAGCCAAAGGGCAATGCAGAGAACTGATAATGAGAATTTCCAGTTCGAAACCGCAGATATTTCCTGCAACTTAGCCTTATAGGCACATGAAGGTAAGCTTCTTTGAGATCTAAAGTTACCATCCAGTGATCTTTGCCCAGCAGAGGTAAAAGCTGTTGTAACGTCAACATCTTGAACTTGGGAATGTCCAGATAAGTGTTGAGGATAGATAGATCCAAAATTGGTCTCCACGTGTTTCCCTTCTTTGGAACAAGGAACAGGCGAGAATAAAATCCTAGGCCCCTTTCTGATACAGGGACTGGCTGAATGGCCCCTATGTGAAGTAACTGTAAAACTTGCTTGTGAGCCTCTTTTCTTTGTTGAGGAGGAACGTCTGGCATGCCTTTGAAAGGGGGCATTGTATGGAAATAAAATCTGTAACCTTGGTGAATGATATCCAACACCCATTTGTCTTGAGTAATTAAATCCCAATTTTCTTTGAAAAGAGACAGTCTTCCTCCTAAAGGAGCTGCCAAACGTGAATCTGCTGGCAGCTGAAAAAACAGGTCATTGGGTCTGTTTACGAAAGGACTGACCCCTGCCCTCACCAGAAGTCTGAGCAGGTGAACTCCCTGTTCTAGGCCTAAAAGAACCTTGAGCCCTGCCCCTACCACGTCTAGACCTACCCCTAGACTGAGAATCATAAGCAGGATATGTCCACCCCTTAGCAGGCCAATTTCTACTAAACTTCGGTGGCTGCACCTGCAAAAAATCTTTAACAGTTTGCATAGACTTAGCTTTGTCCTCCATTTTCTTTAAAACTGCTTCCACAGGCGAACCAAACAACACATCAGACTGTAAAGGAGCATCCAAAATCCTTCTCTTAACATGCTCAGCTAAATTCTGATCCTTCAACCAGGCATGCCTGCGAAGAACAGAACTGGTAGCAGCCACCCTCGAGGAGGCCTGTACAGCATCAAAACCACATTGCAAAGAATGCTTACCCACTTGTTCAGACACATGAACCAAATGCAGCAACTCTTTACACTCAATACCTTCCGCCAAAGCATCCACCTTACATTTCAATTGTGAAAGGAGATAATTCTGATATTTTAGCATGTGAAACTGACAATTCAAAGCTCTCATGGCTAGAGTGGAAGAAGTATACACTTTCTTTCCCCACCTATCCAAAGCCCTTGCCTCTTTATCAGTGGGAACAGGATTTTTAACCACAGAAGCCTTTACACCCTTAGGCCCTTGAGAAATAGTTTCTGGGTCCGCCCTAGGACTCTTAAACAAATATTTATGAGCTTCGGGCACCCTATAATACCTATCAGGCTTAACAGGAGCAGGAGGCAAAGAGTCAGGGTTCAGGGAAGCCTCTGTAAAAACATCTTCCACCACATTCAACACAGGAGGAATAGCTAAAGGCCTATGCTGGGGTAAAAACAAGAACTCCCTAAGCCTTTTCCTGGAGTCAGAGTAATCCTGGCCTTCCCATTTAAAGTGCTCCCTCATGGAATGCAAAGTCTCTGAAAATGAGAAATCCTCAGGTGGAGAAGCTGTAGGAGTGGAATCATCCACATCAGAATCAGAATAAGTAGGATACTCCTGCATATCTTCCACAGAAGATTCTGAAGCCTCTGAACACTGTTCAAAACTATCAAACTCGGGTTCCAGCCTAGGCGTCTTAACAGGCGGGGCATAGAAGCCCTAATCATAGTAATCAAATCTTCTGCCATTTTAAGCATATGTTTCTTAGGTACAGAACCCGAAATGCTAGGAGAAGCCCCCACTGAAGCTGAAGTAGGCCTACCTCTTAAAGAAGTTTTGGCAACAGAAGGAGAGGCCCTAACTACCTTGGGAAGAGAGGGAAGAACAGTCACCTGAGAAGCCCCTCAGCCTGGCCTACCTCCTGAGAAGGCACATCCTGTAAGAGTATAGTTTCTGCCTGGGACTCCATGGAAACTCCTGGCAAAACCTCCGGCTCCACTGAGCCTTCTAAAGAACCGACGTCCGGTACTGCCGGTTCCTCAACCCTAGGCTTCACTGTTTTATCCTTGCGCTTCTTGGAGGAAGCGGGCGTCGGAGCATCCGACGGCATTTTATAATTGCAACGCTTCCCAAACACTAACCTGGCACAGTCTAACCTCCTCTTAATAGTGCGTTTGTTAAACCTAGCACAAGAGCGGCAACCAACAACGTCGTGCTCAGGCCCTAGACAAGGTATACACAAGGTATGATAATCCCTATGAGGTATCTGTTTCCCACAAGAAATACAGTTATTCACTTTTTCTGACATCCGGTAAAATACTGAGGCAAGAAAAAACTAAAATGTTCCCCAACGGGGTACTTAGCCAACTCTGTTTCGGTCTGAAACTCCGGTTTCGGAAATATTTCAGTACGCCAACCTGCACTCGCAAAATTGCTTCTGCATCGGACCATGCGGCAAAAAAGACTGAGGATATGACGTCGGTCATGCGCATTAGTACCCTGACGTACTGACGTCAGTCTAATGCGCCCTGACCGACGTCAGCCTTATACTCTGGTATTCGGGCCGACTGGACGCGGACTATACCCAATAGTCAGGACTGCAGCAATGGAAGACGAAGAACATCTTCTCAAAAGCTGACTACAACCTCCTAAGGGAGGGTATCTGTGGATTCACACCACCGCGCCCCTCAGACAATGCAGACAACTATGCTGAACAGTACGCTAATGCAGTATGCAAGCATCTGCACAACTGCATGGACTCAGCCATACCCAATAGAACTAAAACCTGCTCCTCAAGGAAACACAAACCTGTTTGGTGAACATCCTTTATCAACAGGCTTTACAACAACAGGAAGAAACTGTTGTCCAAAGGTAAAAGGGAACAAATTTCAAATTGGAAAAACTTTCTCCTTAGTCTCAACAAGCAAATTAGATCACTAGTGAAAACCTCCAAAGCAAATTATGAATCGAAACTAGCCTCCATAACAAAGGGAAACCATAAAGTCTTCTTCAGTTACATCAGGAACTTCCATGGCAAAGTCCAGGTTTGTTCCGAATTTGTACTTAACAGCATCACTTACACTGATCCTGCTGACTTAGCCAACCTGCTAGCAGATAGATTCAGAGCAAACTTAACTTCACTGTCCCCCCCCAAAGGCCCTTTCGAAATCCCGGATACTTGTCACACACCTCACATCCCCGTAGATCAAGTGTTACAGGCCCTATCCAAAGCAAAGAACACAGCTTCCATGGGACCTGATAGTATCCCAGGATGTATTCTGCACTATCTCCAGCAAGAATTGGCTTCTCCATTGAGCACCCTATTCAACCACAGCCTAAGTACTGGCTTCATTCCAGCAGAATGGAGAACTGCCACGGTCATCCCCTTGCACAAAGGTGGAGTCACTACTGACCCTGGAAACTATCGCCCTATTAGCTTGACAAGTCTGATCTGTAAAGCCATGGAGCGTATTATTATGGATCTCATAAACAAGGACATAGGCAATCTCCAAGCACTTGACCCCACCCAGTTCGGATTCATCAAAGGCAAACCTTGCCTGTTGAACCTGATTGACTTATTTGAGACCGTCACCAAGGCCCTGGATGAGGAAAAGTCAATACATACAGCTTACCTTGACTTGGCCAAGGCCTTTGACACAATCCCCCACTCAGGCATCATTGAAAAGCTAACACAACTTGGCGTAAATCCCTATCTCATCAGGTGGATGGCCAACTGGCTCACTGACAGGACCCTCAAAGTCAAAATAGGCACCTCCCACCACCGACAGCAGGCCTGTCACTAGTGGAGTTCCCCAAGGATCTGTCCCCTACTGTTTGGCATCTATTTCTCAGAGGTCCAGGCAAAGACAAAGGGCCTGTGGCTGACCAAGTCTCCGAACGAATGTAAGTTGGGTGCTGTCACTGGCACCCCAAATGATGTTAACACACTGCAAGGGGGTCTCACAGCAACTAATGACTGGTGCCAAAGTCACGGCCTCAAGCTAAATGCAAAAAAATGTATCATTATACCATCTGGCAAAAACACGACCCCTATTGATTATCACATCAATGGCAACCCCCTAAACACACAACCTGTGATGAAAGACCTGCGCACTCAGGTTGATAACCTCACATTCGACTATCATGTAGCAGCAGTGGTCAGAAAAGACTTTTACTTGGTTTATCTCATAAGTAAAGGGATTGCATCCAGAAAAAAAGGAGGTTACTACCTCTCTATACTTCAGACCAATAATAGAGTATAACGTCCCGTTTGGGATGTACCTCTCCAAACACCTGCACCAACTGGAAAGGCCAGTGAAATACCTCACAAAGAGAATCCATGGCCTCCAACACCTGTCCTATGCAGACAGGCTCAAATCACTATCACTCGGTATTGTACAGACTGCTCAGGAGTGATGTGTACCTCACCTACAAGGCAATCTCGGACCCTGCCCTACTAGAGATGCTCCATATCCATAATTCTAACTCCTCACGCACTACCCATTCAAAAGGCCTGAATTTAATATGCAACATCAACAAAGCCTGCTGGACAGACAGGTTTGTCTCCTAGATGCTGCCCCTTCTCTGGGAATAGACTTCCCATACACGTCAAACAGAGCACCTCACTGACCCTCTTCAAGCACAACCTTGATGAGTGGATGGGAAACCACAGATTTGTCCCAGTGGTTCCACCTGTGTCCCTCATTGACAGGGGCGACAGATTCTGACTGAAGTAACCTCCTATGATCCTATGACACCTTCACAGAGATCTTCAAAAAAGTAGGACTCTTACTTGTTAAGATACACACAAAGTCTGAAAGTGTAAAATAAATTAATGCAGCAGTCCAAGATCTCCTAGGCAACCATAATGTTCCATCTTGGACAGACACACAGAGGGTTTTCCTTGTCACTGTCCATCTCAGATTTGAATATCTCTGGATCCTTAGAAGAGCCCTTGCAGGAAGATGCTGTAGGGGACTGATATGGTACCTTACCCCAAATCTCTGCATGGGATGGCTTGGGGTCACCTTGCACATAAGTTGATGACTGAAAGGTAGGAAAAGGCTAAGTTTAAGATGATTGGACCTCAACACTCTGGAAAGCATATGCCAGTGGTGGTGGTCCTTTGTCTTAGGAGGCTGGTAAGGTATAATCTTGGTATCACAGTACAGTCTTAAGGATGTTCTCATTATATCCAAGTTGGCAAATTCAATGAACAACACTCTCATCTGCAACATCTGGACCATCTCTTTGGACTCAACTGTTATACAAGAATCTGGAGGTGTCTCATCAAGTCTTGCTCAACTTATTGGGGGTGGAGGGTGGGTTAGAGAAGCAGACTTCCCATTCATAAGTCCAGTCACTCAGCCTTCACTGGTGGAATTACTCTACTTAAATTGTCTGTGTGTAGTCATGTTTCCAATGCTCAAATGTGAGTCAATAATAAAAGCCCTAAGGTGCACCCCACCCCAAATGCAATTACCAGAAGTAAATCTTTCACATTTCTGTTGTCTTATGCCAATATGTGTTTGTGATTGACCCCTTGCCTGGTGTCAGAAGTTCGCAGCTGGAAAGAAACAGGATTCCACTTCATATTAGGACTGGAAGAGGCTTTGATGGATGTCTGGCCTCCTGATCCCCTAACCTTCTCTTTTCAGACCTGCATAGACTTGGGAGTGTGTGAAGGAACCTCCCTGCTGGTCCAAGCACTGAGCATATTCCACAACCACCATCTTATTCACTGTGAAGAAATTTCAAGCATCTCTCTCTACCTCTTTCATATGGCTGGGACGAAACCTGGTACTTGTGTCAAATGCTTCAAACTGTGTGCCTTTCCCAGACAGCAAAGGCAGGGGTTGTGCATGTCCTAACTAAAGATCTGACAACCACAAGAACACTTTGAATTTTAAATATTTCAGGCACTGAAAATGAGAGCATTCCTACAACAAATATGACTAAAATGCAACAATTGAGAGCAGCAGAAAGGGCTGAATGTGCCCTCTTAGTCCAGCATGTTTTATAACGGACAAGTTAGCATCTTGGGAACTAGAGAAAATTCTGATATCCGAAAAGCTAGGATATCGAATGAGAAAATCAAGAGGGTTGCCTAGTGCAGAAGACCCTCAGCTTTAGATCCAAGCACACCACCTTTTAATTGCAGGCACAGTTGAGAGTACAGTTACACAGAAGGAAGACAAGGTTGAACTATGGCTTCCTGTACAAGACATACATACATATAATTATAAACACACCACAACATTTTTCACAAAGGGGGTTGCTCTTACACCACATTAAAAAAATCAGTTAAGAACATGCTGCAAAATTTGTTCACAGAACTTGTTCATTATATACTGCATTAAGGGCATAACCAAAGTCCATAAATCTGTAAAAGGGACGTCATGTTCTCACAACAGGTAGTTTTGAAACAAGATGGCTCAGGAATGACCTAGCCATTAGACACAGTGGTAAGAACACCAGTACTGGTGAAAATAACAGCATGGTAACTATAATGATGTATTAATTACCTGGGTCATCAAAGGCCACTGATACTGAAACTGCTTGCAAGTATTTTTTATAACCACTTTTATCAAACACTTAGACAAGGCACCCAATATAAACATAATGGCACTACCAGCTCAATTTGTGTAGTGGTGCTGCGGTAGCATTGTCGCCTCACAGTAAGATGCTGTCCGGTTCGATTCCCAGCTAGAGCGTCTTCTGCGTGGAGACATGTGTGAATGGGCGTACCTTCGTTGAAGGTTGTGCGTCAGGGCTGGTAACTTGGCACGTAAAAATCAACTACCAATCATTAGCGGACCGGAGTTCCACTGTGGCGACCCCTAACCGGGAAAAGCCGAAAGACAACATTCTACATAAACAAAACATCTAGTAAGAGAGTGCATTCCTTAGCTGCTGTACTTTTACAGTATAAGAAAAAAATACATATTTAACAGGATATACAAGTCTGAAATACAACTACCAAAAAGTGTATCCACAAACTGATTTTACAATGCAAACAGTACTCAAAGATCACTTACACATGCACTCAAACATACAGATATCCACCTACACAAACATAGACTGTCCCCTCCCCTCCAAGCCTGCCTCTGGCCTAATCCAGTGTAGCCTGGTACAAAGCATATAAGGGATACTATCTATCTAAATCAAGACAGCTGAGTGGCACAACACCTTAGCCCATCTCAAACCACTTAAATCATCAGTGGAGACAGGACTTCATTATCACTCCAGTGCCAACAAGAAGTTTGGTCTATCTGTGCATCACCTTAATAGCACTGTCTAAAATTTTCACTAAGGTTACCAAGGCAAGGATTTCCTAAAAGGTCCTTTCCTTCGACAACTGTACTGTGGAAGGGAAGGCAGACTTCCATTTATATATTATGTATCTCTGCCCAGTTATCACCAAAAATCATAACTGCCTTATTTCACATACTAATATTATCTTCTGGGATCCCCAGCCTACAACGCACAACCTTCTTATTAAGTGTAATATAAGAACCCCACAACTTTTGTCGATATCCTTCCACTCCTTTCAAAACATTTTTTTAAACTTCATATGACAGCACTATACACTGCATATGTACTAACATAACTATTGTGTACAAAAATATCAAACGTACTTAAATTCTTCTTAAATCAACTGTTGGTGTCTTACTGTGTGTTTTTTTACCAAACAGCTCCTTTAATATCACCTGTATCTTAGTAGTGCAGTGTGAACAGCTTTTTGCTTCACATTATGGACAGCAAATTTAAGGTGTCCATCATGTGATGCTTTCTGCTTGCACTCAACAGGAACATTACAGCTACTGCATAAAAGAACATAGCCAGAAAGATGGGGGGAAAATTAATCATACTGCCAACAGCAATGAAAATGCATTCTATTCTATATGCTGAAATAATGATGTCTACATTTTAGCAGATGAGCATCTGATGGATAAATAATTGTTAATGGAAGACAAGCCTTCACTGTTTAAATAAAGTGATAAATTAAAACAGTTAATTGCAAGAAAGGAATTCTGCTGTTTAGAGATCTGAAACAATTAAAAGTTCTCCTGAATAGTGCTTATTTAATTTCTTTATTGTAACACATCTTTCACAGTGAAAAACGATGCTGTGGATGCTTCCATGGCAAAAGAAATAATAGCTCAGTTAACTTCAAAGCTGTTTCCTGGTTTCACAGAATCTGTGAAACCTGCAAGCCCAGTGAAATAATTAGAGACTTAATGAGAATATGAAGTTTGGACACTACAGTGATCTCACACAATAACTAGAAAATCTGTTGAATGCTTGAAAGTAATCTGAGGGTATCTTAAAGGCAATAGTGTCAAAATATGGTTGGATGTGTGACTTCATAAAAGCCCTTCTTCATTTTCAAAGTATTTATGAGGTTTATGTAACACTTATTTCTGATAACATGTGACCAAGTAAGTGCAGTACAGATAAAAAGATAATAAAGAAAAACTTAAAAATGAAACACTGCATCCTCTCCCACTACATGCTTTTCAAGATATGGAGGCTAATGAACTGTAGACTGGTGGTATTTAAATGGCCTCTACACAATGAAACTGAATCTTGTCATGTTCTAGAAAATCCAAACCTGCCGGCAGTACACTAATTGTTTTTTTTTATTTTCTTCTAACCTCATTTGTTCTCATGGGACAAGCATCTTAATATGACCTTGTTTTCTCAGAAAATTATTTTTGGTTCATAAAGCATGGAGACTATACAGTTAATTAAATCCCCTACATGCATGTTAACAGTCTTTAGAAATGCTCTTGCAAAATGTAAAGAAATAGCTGAGATAACACAGTCTTTTCAAAAAGTGAAATTCTAAGAGTTTGATGTCCTTTCTTTCCTCCTTCCTTACTTCCATGAGCCATCCAGAGTATTACATTTCCTCGTTTGCAAAGACCAGCTATTTACTGATGTTGTGAGCGAATATCAAGCTTTTCCACTTCCAAGCTATAAAAAGCTCAATAGTGTTATGGCCCCCAGGGGAGGGAATGACTGCAGCTATGAGTAGCAGCACACACAAAAAGGTGAGACCTGGGATGTAGTTAGTGAATTCTGTTTTATACTCGCAAGCTTCCTGACCCCCACCACCAACACACCAACAGGTAAAAAATGGGCACACCACAAACTTGCCGCCCCCATCGTACATACGTCTGCAACATTTTCAACTGTTCAGCCAGAAAATATTAGAAATATTGTTTTTAGATTTGCAATCTATAGACATGTTGTTATAGGCATTAATTTAGATTGTTATAATTTATAATGTGGTGTGATACTGTTTGTACTGGTGCTCAGAAAAAATGTACTCTAAAAGAGTACAACTAGTATGCCTGGCTACACCTTCGGCTGAGACTTTTAAGCCAGAATGGCTTTGTGACATTAGCATGTGTGAAATAAAAAGGGGTTACAGCAGATACCTTGACATGTGTGTTTTCTTTGTCAAGAAACATTTAAATGTCATAGGCAAAATGATAACAAAAGCTCCAAAGGAAATGAATTCCTGAAGAAAGTAACATGAAATTTCATTCAGCCTAAACATGGAGGAACATGGATAGAAATGCTACAGAGAGGAAGAAGCTGCAAAAGTAATGTTTTTTAATATGTGGAACTATTTGGATCATTCTGTACAGAGCAAAATGTGCACTGGGGAAAGGAATGTTTAAGGCACAGTCGTCCTTTAAAAACAATGATCAATTCTGGATGACCGGTTTGTGCAACATTTATCCATAAATGTTACAGTTATAAAAAGAAGCACTAGTGGGTAAATACTGCACGGCCTACAAACCCATCACAGATAATTATTGAACCTTGGCCTAGCATATCTTTAAGAGTAGTGTTTATTCTTTTATATATTTTGTTATATATTCTAAAAAGTAAAACAGTTACTAAAAATGTTCCATCTTATTTGTTTAAAATGTTGTCTCACTCCACCTATACAGACAAGGAATGCCTTGGAAGTAAAACTAAGGTGTTAGACATGTTAAGTATATACCCCCCCCCCCCCCCAAAAAAAAAAAAAAAAAATTGCAGCCTTAACTTGCTGTGTGTGTGTATATGAATAAATAAATGAACAAATGAATGAATGAAGAGGAGACTTCTGGCAGAGCAAACAACTGAATTAAAAATAATGTCATCATGTAGAAATGTAGTACAACTATAATGGTAGAAAATGCAAACGTCAGATGGTTACAAACCATTGCATTTTCTTATTTGCAATGGTGATGGACAGGTTGACAGACAAGATCAGACAGGAGTCCCCGTGGACTATGATGTTTGCAGATGACATTTTGATCTGTAGTGAGAGTAGGGAACAGGTGGAGGAGACCCTGTAGAGATGGAGATCTGCTCTAGAGAAAAGATGAATGAAGGTCAGCAGGACTAAGACAAAATATATGTGTGTGAATGAGAGGGAGGACAGAGGAATGGTGATGATGCAGGGAGTAGAGGTGGTAAAGGCGGATGAGTTTAAATACTTGGGATCAACAGTTCAGAGTAATGGTGAGTGTGGAAGAGAGGTGAAGAAGAGAGTACAGGCAGGATGGAGTGGGTGGAAAGGAGTGTCAGGAGTGATTTGTGACAGACGTGTACCAGTAAGAGTGAAAGGGAAGGTCTACAAGAGGGTAGTAAGACCAGCTATGTTATATGGGTTGGAGACAGTGGCATTGACAAAAAGGCAGGAGTCAGAGCTGGACGTGGTAGAGTTAAAGATGTTAAGATTTGCACTGGGTGTGACAAGAGTGGACAGGATTAGGAATAAGTATATTAGAGGGTCAGCCCAGGTTGGAAGGTTTGGAGACAAAACCAGAGAGGCAAGGTTACGTTGGTTTGGACATGTGCTGAGGAGGGATGCAGAGTATATTTGGAAAAAGATGCTAAGGATGAAGCTGCCAGGTAACAGGAAAAGAGGAAGGCCTAAGATAAGGTTTATGGATGTGGTGAGAGAGGACATGCAGGTGGTTGGTGTGACAGAGCAAGATGCAGAGGACAGGAAGAAATGGAAACAGATGATCCACTATGGCGACCCCTAATGGAAGCAGCCGAAAGAAGAAAAAGAAGATCATAATTATTAAGCAGGATACTATTACCCAGATGCACTTTAAATGCTGTCCAACAGCAGAAAATCAAGGTGAAAGTTTTTATTTAGAAGTGCCTTGGTTCCACTTTAGTGAGAAAAGAGGGGACCTGAGTCATTTCGTGGCCCGGGATTGTGTAAAGGAAAGGGTAAAACCAGTCCAATCCATTTCTTCTGTTTGATATAAAGTTTTGTTAGATGTTAAAAAAGACAAAGCTGCATTCAAGATGTCAAAAGTCTTTGCTCTATTCAAGAGAAAGATTTTAAGTCTCTCATGAAACAGTAAATGAACCTTGAATTGTCTCTTCTTCAATTCTTTTATTAAAGACAGGAGAGATCAACTGCACAGTTTTTAGCACTAGTTCCTTGTCCTGAGAAGATATCAGTCTTACTATTATTGATCTTGGACTTATTTGCTTTGCTGGAAGATGAAGGAACTGCCAGTAATCTATGAGCTCTTTCAATGTCATAAGAAAAAGACTCAGCTTTGAAGCCTAGTGCTCCTCATTTGGGTTGTCCCCTCCCTGCTGACGTATTCAGTTGTCTCCCTGAATCTACAATAAAGGCCTTTTGTGTCGGCACCCAGGAAGCACCTTAAAATACCTCTCATCTGCTGGTCCTATTGTCAAAGCAGAAAAGTGAATTTTGCTGTATGTCCAATTTTGTTTCTACTGTTATTTATTATAACCCTATCGTGTGCAGCACCCACGTGGAACCACCTAAGGTTGCTTACTCTCCCCTGCTTGCTAGCGTTGTAATAGTAACTTTTCTCCCTCTCCACTCATATCTAGCCAGGTGTCATACTCCCTCATGCTCCTGCCTGACTAGAGTCACCTGTGTCTGCTACCCTCACCTTTCTCTAGGTAGTCCTGATTTCCTTCATCCTTTTTAATCTCTCCTTTCCTATCTTGTACACTCTTGGCTGCTGTATCTCCTTCTGTTTCCTCCTACTCATACTACGTGACTGAATCCTGACTATATTCTATCTTTCTAACCCCTCTTTCTTTTCCCTCAGCATACCTTTTTTTTCTTCCCTGTATAATACTTGTACCTTTATTTGTATACTTACCTTGTTGCTTCTATGTTTTCACCTGCATATCTAACTATCATTTCTCTCACTAAGCTCCTATTCCTACTTTCCTATCTACGTAGTGTTTCAGCTCCTCTGCTGAACTGATTGGCTACGCTCTCTCTACTCTAACTGTTTCTGCCCGCTCCGCTCCCTCCCTACCCCTTATCCCACCCACCCCACGCACTACCCTTATACTTCACTTACCACACCCCTATACAAACACACCTATCCAAACCCCTGTCCTAATTTGTTAGTCTCCACCCACTAGTAACTACCTTACTCCCTTTCCCTCTTATCTCCCCTCCCTCCTACACCTTGACTTATACTCTAGCTCCTTCTTCCTCTTCTCATTAACTTCCACTATACTTATATCCTATCTTGGGCCTGGTAGTTCCTTTTATCCCCTCCTCAACTTGTCCTCTAAAACTTATACAATGGCATCCATGGCCTATATAATCAAACAAAATCCAGCTAAGCTACTACCCCTGTCTATCTCTTTTCTAGTACTCATACTACCCTATCTCCTGACCTCTTATGAAATAAAGTATAATTATCACTTTAAAACTTCTTCCAAACAAACTGCTTCAGATTTAACAACCTCAAATTTCACACATTCTAACATTACATCTACCTCTTGCTACCTCTTAGCTAAATACCACAGACTATCCCATCTTAAACCTAATAATCTCATGCTAAGAAAACTAAAATATTTACTGTTATTTACCAGTAAACACCACTTAAAACACTACCCCTCTACCCTGGTAGATGGTGATATACATCCTAACCCAGGACCCTCTATTATTTCCTCTGAAGCCACACCTACCATTTCTAACTCATCCCTTCCATTACCAACCTCTAATGCAAATACCTTACTCATAGGACACCTTAATATCAGAAGTGTTAACAACAAAGTCACCCATCTGCACTCCCTTCTTGATTATTACTCTTTTGACATCCTATGTTTAACTGAAACCTGGTTAAAACCCCTCACTAAAGATACTGAAATCATTCCACCAGGTTACAACATTCTGAGACTGGACCGTAATACCAAGAAAGGTGGAGGAGTAGCACTCCTATTTAAGTCTGATCTAAATTTATCCTTAGTACCCTATACTCCCCTGGAGAACTCCAAAGCTGAACTCCTTATATCAAAACTACAACTGAACCCAAAAAAAGCCATCTATATTATCTGTATCTATCTACCCCCTGGAAATAACTCCGTAATTGTAGAAAACATCCTTAGCTGGGCTTCATCTACTTACCCACAAGAAACTGTAATACTTGGGGACTTTAACCTTGACTGGTTCTCAGTCAATACTAACAACCCACTCTCTCTTATTAATCTCCATGGCTTTACACAAACAATAAACACCCCGACTAGGATTAACAAACCTAACAACAAAGAAAGTATACTAGATTGGATTCTTGTCAATAAACCACAACTACAATATCAAACGGGCACTCTGCCAGATGACATTAGTGATCACAACTTAATCTATATCATAAGAAAGAAGAACACCACTACTAACGCCCCCACCATCAGAACTTCTCGCAGTAATAAATATTTTAACCCGATCCTATTTAACACTGAACTAAATGCCTGTAACTGGAAACCTCTAGAAACTCTTCCTCTAGAAGAAGCTGTTCAATTTTTTAATACCACATTTTTATCAATCCTTGACAATCATGCACCAAAACGAACTATCAGAGTCAAAACTAAACCTGCCCCCTGGCTATCTAAGGAAACTAAACAAAAAATGCTACTCAGAAACAAATCCTGGGTAAAATGGAGAACTAGTAAATCTCCCTCAGATCAATTGACTTTCAGACACCTAAGAAACAGTACCAAAAAAGCTATTCTTTCTGACAAGAAAAACTACTATAGTAACCTCCAACAAACAAATTATAATAATCCCCAAAAATTCTGGTCTACCTTGAATAGACTTCTCCACCCCGGACAGACTACCACTCCCTCTCCCTCTGGGTCCAGTAATAATTCTTCCCATGAAACTGCCAATGCTTTCAACTCCTTCTTTACTAATACTATCAATTCACTGGCCTCCAACCTTCCCATTGACAATTCTAGCATCCCTGATCTTGCATCTTCTAATCAACCAACATTTATAATACAACCCATCTCCACCACCTTCATCCAAAAATGCCTCCAAAAACTTAAACCATGTACCCCTTCTGCTGACCAACTTCCATCTGAATTCCTCCAAAAAGCTGCTAAGGAAATAGCCTATCCCATTTCTATCCTTATCAACAGAACTATTAAAGAAGGAACCATACCTGACATCTGGAAAATCTCACACATTATACCGTTACATAAAGGAGGAAACTCCAATGAATACTCTAACTACAGACCTATAGCCCTCCTGTCTCCCCTAGCAAAAATCATGGAAAAATGTGTTCACTACCAGCTAATGAATCACTTAACTAAAAATAACATTCTTACTCCCTGTCAACACGGCTTTAGGCCTTTTCATAGTACCACCACTGCTCTCCTTTCCTTTACTGACTTTATAAACACAAACCGCAACAATAATATTCTATCTTCAGCCCTCTTTATCGATCTGTCCAAAGCCTTTGACATGGTCAACCACCCCCTCCTCATAAAAATCCTGGAATCTCGTGCTTTACAACCAAAGGCTATCCATTGGTTCACTTCCTATCTCACTAACAGAAAACAGGCAGTCCTCTGGGATAACAAACTTTCCTCTCTTCTCCCAATTTCTCTTGGTGTCCCTCAAGGCTCTATTCTTGGACCCTCCTTTTCTCCCTTTTATAAATGACCTACAAGTAGCTATTCCCCAAGCTAGCTGCATACAATATGCAGACGACTCCACTCTTATTTGCTCCGCTAAAACCATACCTGAGCTTCAAACTATTACTCAAAATGTATTCCACAAAGTAGAAGCATGGTTCTTGAAACGCTGCCTACTTTTAAATGCTAAAAAAACAAAACTCCTCCTCTTTAAACCTACTACTAGGTCCCCCACATTAGACTTCTCCATCTTATCTATTAATGGCACCCTCATATCAGCCGACTCTACTACCAAACTACTAGGTGTCATGATTGATAACAACCTTACCTATGATTGTCACATTAATAATACCATTAAAACTGTAAACAAAAAATTGGGCTCCCTCTACAGAATTAAAACATTCTTAACCCCCACAGCAAAAGTTACCCTTGCCCACTCTCACCTTATTTCAACTCTTCTCTATGCCTCATCAATTTTCACTAACCTGAAGAAAAACAATCTCTAAACTGACTAACACATATAATAGCATTGCCAGATTTGCAACTGGCACTCCTTTCAGAACTCACCACTGTCTGAACCTTCAGAAACTTCACTGGCTAGAACTAGAAAATATGTTGCTTCTTTCCCAACTTTCCTTTGTCCATAAAGCCTTCTATCAACCTAACAACACACCTGCACTTTCCAAACTTCTTACCCCTTACTCTAACCTGAATTCACTTCGCTCCTCAAGCAAACTCCTAGTAACATTAACTAAATCCAACAATCTTGCTGGTGACTCCCTTTTCTCTAACGCCATTGGGAAACACTGGAATCAACTTCCTATTGAACTTACTTCAATGCCTACCCCTGCTTTGTTCAAACAAAAACTAAGAATTTATCTTAAAAATCAGTGGATGTGTCCATGCTTTAACCCCGACTAAACTCTAACTCACACATATTTCCTCTACCTATCCCTCTCACTCTCTATTTACCTTCTTTCTATGTGCATGTATTACTTCCATTACTTTGTATGAGTTACCTCTCTGTAATATTCCTTCTCCTCTTTCAGGTTTCATCTCGATCTATCATAATCTAATTCTATTTCTCAGTATAATGCAGTAATACTGTAACCTAGTAAATTATCTAACCTAACTCTCCCAAGTAAGTCTCATATTGTACTCTTGTGTATATACATTCTGAAAGATATTTTAAGCAAATGTTTCCTTTTATCGCATAATTCTGTATATGTTTTCTTTAACTTGTTAAGTAGTAGTTAGTGGAGCTTTTCTCCTCGGGCCTCCACTGAAAATGGACATGTATCCAGTTGGACTAGCCCGGTTAACAAATGTAAAATAAATAAAATAAATAAAATAATTCTCCACTAATTTACATAAGTCCAAACTATTATTTTTTCTTTTTTACTCATGTGTCATGTCACTCTCCTAAACTAATTTCAGCTTCTGAAAATAAGCTTCACCAGTAATTAAAGATACCTGACAACTTCACTCCATCACTGTTAGCTTTACAAACCAGAATCAAATTCCTTATCCACTGGTGCAAGGAGTGGGTAATTTATATTTTACTCACAGCAATACCGTTGTTTGGTCATGAGAGTGCAGAACCAAGTGACCAAATTAGAGCAGCCCTCCCCCCACGTGCATGAAAACATGAAATAGTCATGACCATGATCCTATACTGCCATATAACTATGACACAAGTGTATAACAACATGGACTCCATTCCTGTTGAGCATCTTTTCTGCAGAAATGCAACTTAGTAGGGACAAATAAACAATACACTGTGTATGTGCACGCCCACGTACATGATAATGCTTTCACAGAACATTAGCTTAGTGCAGCAGATACCACACAAAGTGCAACATTACAAGAGAAAGTGAAGGATGATTAATATTGCTGAATGATCCACTTTTACAAATGCATCACAGAAGCAAGAAATGTATAAATTAGAAATTATAAAATTTGCAGGGTGAAGACTGTTGCATAAAAATCAGTATACAAGTTCAAATGTTATTATCATAGGTCCTAAAGAAATATGTTTAGAGCTCCAAGTAGGGTAGGGTAGAGGTGTACTCCACTGTCATAAGTCTAAAACACTCCAGGAGGAGTAGTGAGTTTAGCTAGTGTTAGGGATTGAACAAAGAAAATGGTTCAATGTTGGGGAAAGCTATAAAAAGGTTTTAAAGAGGTGTAGAAATTTTAACATTAATGAGAATAAGGTTGCTACTTGGTATGTGATGTCTAGTAAAATTAAGGAGAACAAGTCGACTTTAAGGAGAACAGGGTGGAAGGAATGGGCTAGGCTGGTTGGGTGGAGTATGGGACCTCTCAGTCACTCCTGGAAGGTGGCATGGCATGCTTATTTCCAGAGGAACTGTGGAGGGAAGAATTGCAATCCTGCTGGAAATGGTTGAGGATCTGTCATACTCATCTTCTCTGTTGGGGTCTCAAAAAATGGGGATGGGACAACAGTATGAATGGAGGAAGGTGACAGAATGGGTAGTGGTAATCATATTAGAATCACAGAAGTGGTTAAAGACCTACATGAATACAGATGGAGTTATCAAGTAAGACAGGTTGAGGAGCATGGATTACACTCCCTCAGGAAACTGAATTACTTGAGAATAAAATAAAATGTCTAGGAAATGGTTAAATCTGCTGGAGTTAGACCACTATGGGAAGTAAGAAGAGTGTGGCCATAGTAATGTGAAGAAATCTGGACTGGATGGTTGAGAAACTGGGATAAGGTGAGGTAGAAAATGGATTTAAGCCATGTGTTACACAGAGTAAAAGTAGCATTCTAGATTACTTATATGGGGCAGTATGGATAAGGAGGGATAACTGAAGTTTTCTTGGCAAAATGTCAAGTATGAGGCAGGGCAGTGAAAGTACATTTATGGGGAGGCGGGTTCTTAAATGAAGGCTCAGTCAGGCTTTAAACTTTCAAGAACCAACCCCCCCCCCCCCAAAGAAAGCCAAAAGGCCTGACTACATTTTTTCACAGGACCAAACAGTGAAAGAAATGGGGGTAGTTATCTGTGAGAGAAAGACAGAAAGTGTGACTGACTGCACCTCAGTATATGGCACAGGGCACTACAGCATAAAGCCCAGAAGTAGGAGACATTAGAATCCCTATACCTGGATTCCAGGGAGAAGATCAGTGGATGCAAGAAACGGTCTGCAGGGTGAGGCAGAAGAGCAGTCACTTTACTCCATTACTGGGTTGGTGTTTTAATAGGATGCATGGAAAAATGTCTGGAAAGAATACATTACAAAAAGGAAAGGTAGACAGCTGAAGCAACAAGAGAAAAGATAAGGGAATTACAAGGATATGTTTTGTCATGAAATGTGGGACGTCGGTCAGTATATAGTATATGTGTTCAAGAAGCATGGCTGAAGGAAAGACTGCAAAAGGCAGAGAGAGACATTGCCACAGTAAAGCTTAAGGATGAAGTGTGAGTGGTTAATTGGTGGTGACTGGGAGAATTAGAAGCCAAGTTTTTGTTTTCAGAATATAAAGATAGAAGACAGAGGGTTAAGAACATGATATTATAGTTAGTAATGAAGGGGAAGTGGTTAAGAATAGGAAAATTGCTTTTTTCAGGAGCCTCAGAGTGTACGGCAGGTAGCAGAATACCACAGAAGCAGGAATAATGAGGAAAATCCATGGAGAGCAGCCTGCTCTGACCTTCATGTTAATGAAAGTTTATGTAGAAAAGTGAAGTCTGTCTGAAAAGCTGAAAAAACAAAAGCATCTGGAGTTAATGAGTTTCCAGCACATTTCTATAAATTAATGTGCAAACAGTTTTTTTTTTTCATTTTAATTCAGCAAGTTACTGCAAAAATTGTCCCCTCTTAAAGTCAAGTCTCCAAGCCGAATTATCAATACCCCTTTGACTTAACATAACAGTTTACAAAAGTAACATACAGCAATTAACTATATGCATTAAGAAAAGAAACAGTATAGTTGGTGGAAATTATTACGTCCAAAGGTGAATCAAGGAGATAGCAAGAGTAAAAGTATGGGCAAACATTTGATAACAAGAGGGGTACAAGAGAAGATAAAGACAGCATTCCCTCATTTCCACAATGTTCTGCATTTCTCCTAGCAACAAACTGAATCCAGATTATCCAGATCTCAAAAAACTTCCTCTGACTTCTACACACTACCCTTGTTTCCAATTCTTCTTCACCCCACAGCTGACTAAGTTTACTACCATATGCACATAGGTCTATTCTCTCCACCTCCTGGGTTCTACTTTCTCCTGACTGACTTTTTTGCCATAAAAATCAATCAGAAAACTCTTTCCCATTATGTCAGGTCATCAGAATCTCAAACAAAAGATCACCCATTACCATTTTATCCAGTCATCATTCATATCTGTCCCTAGCTCTAGCTTAAAATTGTTCAGATCCAAGCAGTATGACATCTTCAACAGTGACTGGTTACCACTGGAAACATCCTTTTTACGCTCAGTGGTACAGAAATACTTACGTAAGCATTTACATATAAAAATGTTGAACTTCCCAAAACTCAAAGCTCTCCCTGGCAATAAACATATCTTTTACAAGACCGGTTTCCACAACCTCTTTTCTGAAGGTAATATGCTAATCCATTCTTGCCATAAAAGTACAGTTTTGTACCTACCATAAATGTAGATGTTCGAGTGTAAACACTGCTGCAGTCATTACACTTGGGTTATCCTGCCGTCAGGCGGTCCCGCAGTCGGCCAGAGTTCCAAAGTCTTGGTCCGGCGTCGGTTGCTGTCGCCTCCTCCCTGACGTCAGTGCGACAGGGGTATATAAGATGCAGCCAACGCCATTTTCTTCAGTTTTTCTTGCCCCAGATGTCAGGTGCCCCCAAATAGGTAGGCAATACAAATTGCTAGTAAAAAATACAAAAGAAAAGCAAACAACCATTTTTAGTTACCAGCAAATACTTCCCATAGGTAATAAAGGGTATATGCCCTAGGTAAAAACCAGAAAGTAAGAGGGGAAGGAGGGAGGGTAACCTGGACTGCAGCAGTGTTTACACTCTAACATCTACATTTATGGTAGGTACAAAACTGTACCATGTTCATCGTGTTACACTGCTGCAGTCATTACACTTGGGTGGAATCCCAAAGCTGAGGTAGGGAGGCTGGATCTATAATGCATTAGGGATGGCTATAACGCCCTGCAGTACAGCAGTGGTGAAGCCAGCTCTGGATTTGGAGTATAAAGGCAAATGGTAATGTTTGGTGAAGGTATGCACAGAACTCCATGTTGCTGCTTCCAAAATATCCTTGGTATGTACTCCTCTGAGGTAGGCAGTTGAAGTGGCTGTTGCCCTGGTGGAGTGAGATCTAATGTTGCTAGATACAGGTTTCCCATGGTGGGTATAGCAGAAACGTGTACAGTGTCCTATCCATTTTGAAATAGTCTGCTTTGAAATGGCTTTTCCCTGTGTTCCTGCAGCGTATGTTACCAATAATTGCTCAGATTTTCTGAAAGCTTTGGTTTTGTCCAAGTAGAAGCGTAATTGTCTGTGAATGTCCAAAGAATGTAGTAGTCTCTCCCCTTTGTTCTGTGGTTTTGGATAAAAAGTTAGCAATTGAATAGTTTGGTTTAGAGCCACACTTGATATCACCTTTGGCATAAACGTAGGGTTGATTCTTAAAGTCACCCTGTCCTGGTCGAAGATGAGGAAAGGTTTCACTGCCATTAGTGCCTGTAATTCTGAAACTCTTCATGCTGATGTTATTGCCAGTAGAAGAGCAGTTTTCCAAGAGATGTATTTTAATTCTGCTGTGTTAGCTGGCTCAAAAGGAGGTAAAGTTACTTTTTCCAAAACAAAATTCAGGTCCCACGTAGGTGTTGGTGCTCTACGGGGTGGTCTTATGTTTTTAGCCCCTCTGAGGTATTGTTTGAGCAAAGGATTAGAAAAAATTGGTAGATCCGTGTTGTAATGAGCAGAGATAGTGGAGGCATGGATCTTGATGGAAGAAAAAGAGGCCCTTGTCCAGCATCTCGGTTAAGTATTGCAGTATCTGAGGAATGTTTGGGACTAGAGGGTCAAGGCTGTGCGCATGGTTCCAGACACAGAATCTCTTCCATTTGTCCGAGTATGCTTTCCTGGTGCTAGGCCTTCTGGCCTCCAGAATGACATCCATAACCGCTTTTGAGAGAGGCACTGCTTGCTTGACTAAGGAATTTTCCATGCAGCTAGATTTAAGGTCTTTAGCTGGCTGTGAATTATCTGATTGTTGTGCTGTGTCAGCAACTGTGGAATTTATGGTAAAATCCAGGGTGGTTCTTGTGTCAAGTTCTTTAAGATTGGGTACCAGTGCTGGCATGGCCAGTCTGGTGTAATCAATATCATTTTTGGCTCTTCCTGCCTGGCTTTTATGAGTACCTTTGGAAGGAGAGGTAAAGGAGGGAAAGCGTATACTTGTAGTTTTTTCCAGCTGAATGAGAGGGCATCCACTTTCCATGCTTGTGGATGGTAGCTCCTTATGCAGAATTTCTGTAATTGGCAGTTCTTTGGGGTAGCAAACAGATCTATGTCCGGGCTCCACCATTTTTGGGTTATCATTCTGAATATTTGTGGGTTCACTTCCCATTCGTGTGGGTCCATAATGTTTCTGTTTAGGTCGTCTGCCAGTGTGTTTTTCTCTCCTGGCAGGAATTGTGCTTGCAGATGAACTTGGTAGTTTAGAGCTGTGTTCCACAAGGTCATGGCTTGTCTGCAGAGGGGGTAGGAGTGTGTGCCCCCTTGCTTGTTTATGTACTACATGTCTGTGGTGCTGTCTGTCTTTAATAGTAATTGTCCTGGATGCATTAGGTCCTTGAAAGCTATAACAGCATTTTGTACAGCTAGCAACTCTTTTTGATTGATGTGGAGATGTCTTTGCTCTGTGGGCCACTCGCCCTGGATACATTTTCCTGGCATGTGTGCTCCCCAGGCGTAATCCGATGCATCTGTTGTCAGTGTCTGCCTGGCTGTGGGTTGAGTGAAAGGCTGTCCCTTGTTGAGATGACAAGCTTGTGCCCACCATAGAAACTCCTGTTGTTGGCAAGGAATTAGTGGTATAACTGTTTCCAAACTTTGACAGTGTTGAGACCATACACTCTTTAGGTACCACTGTAGTTTCCTCATATGCAGTCTGGCATATGGAATTAGTAGTATGCAAGATGCCATGTAGCCCAAGGCCTGCAGAATTTTTCTTGCAGGGAGTTGGGTCTTTGTTGCCATTAATTGAAAATATTGAGTCAGTTGTCCTTGCTTGTCTGGCGTGAGATAAGCCATCTGGGCCGTTGTGTTCACGCTGGCACCCAGGAATATTATCTGTTGTGAGGGCACTAGTTTTGATTTCTTTTCATTTACTGTGTACCCCAGGCAATTTAATAACTTTTTTACGTATGCCAGACGCTTTAGTAGAATGTCCTTGCTCTCTGCTTGAATCAGGCAGTCGTCCAGGTATGGATAAATTTGAATTCCTTTTTGCCTGCAAAATGCAATTACTGGTGCCATTTACTTTGTGAAGACCCTGGGCGCAGTAGATAAGTCAAAGGGCAGTGCAGAGAATTGATAGTCATTGAACCAGCTAGAAATCTGAGGTATCTTCTGCAATTTTGTCCGACAGGGACATGCAGGTATGCCTCTTTGAGGTCCAAAGTCACGAGCCAAGCTTTCTTGCCCAGCATAGGAAGAAGCTGCTGTAGTGTCAACATCTTGAATTTCGGAACATCCAGTAAGTGTTTAGTGTAGAAAGGTTCAGAATGGGTCTCCAGGCTTTGTCCTTTCTGGGAACCAGAAAGAGTCTTGAGTAAAATCCTTGTCCTTGTTCCTGTGGTGGTACCTTTTGAATAGCTCTCATGTCCATGAGTGCTGTGATTTGTTTTTGAGCCTCTGCCCACTGATTTGGTGGCAGATTTGGCATTCCTTATAGCCTTGGAAATGTGTGGAAATGGAACCTGTAACCTTGAGATACAATGTTGAGAACCCATTTGTCTTTGGTGATGCAATGCCAGTTGTGATAGAAAAGTGCCAATTTTCCTCCTAAGGGGGCTGCCAAGAGAGAGCTGTTTGGCAGCTGTAGTGGAAAGTCATTGAGGCTGTTTTTTATAAGGTTGAGGCCTGTCTTCCCCTTCTTTTTGGCCTGGTGTGCCCCATTGTCCGGGTCTGTAAGGGCCTTGTGTCTGACCTCTACCTCTTGGACGTCTGTATCTGCCCCTCTGAGGTCTATCTGTGACTGGAAAGGACCAATTCTTTGTTGGCCAATTTCTGCTAAAACGAGGAGGCTGAACCTGTAAGAAATCTTTCACCGTTTGCATAGATTTTGCCTTATCCTCCATCTTCTTTAATACCTCCTCTGCCTTAACTCCAAACAGCACATCCCGCTGCAAAGGTGCATCCAATAGTTTGACCTTAACATGATCTGGTAACGTATGTTCTTTTAACCAAGCATGCCTTCTAATGACAGAGCCTGTAACTGCTGCTCTACAGGAGGCCTCTAAGGAATCAAACCCACATTGCAAAGTATGTTTTCCTACTTGTTCAGCTGCATTTCTTTTAAGTTAGGAGGATCTGAATCTGGAAGCATCTTTTGTTTCAACTGAGACATCAAAAATTGCTGATATTTTAGCATGTGAAACTGGAAATTCAAGGCTCTCATTGCTAAAGTGGCAGACGTATATACCTTCTTTCCCCATCTGTCTAATGCTCTGGAATCTCTGTCAGAGGGAACTGGGTTTTTTGCTGATGAGGCCTTAATCCCTTTGGGTCCCTGAGAAATAGTTTCAGGGTCAGCAACAGGGCTTTTGTACAGAAATTTGTGAGAGTCAGGGACTCTGTAATATCTATCAGGTTTAACTGGGGCTGGGGGTACGGAGTCAGGGTTCAAACTGGATTCAGTGTACACATCATCCACGATGTCTAAAACTGGTGGGATAGCAAGGGGTCTGTGTTGGGGCAATAAAAGGAAGTCTCTGAGTCTTTTCTTGGATTCTGAGTAATCCTGGCCTTCCCAATGGAAATGCTCTCTCATGGTATGTAAGATCTCCCCAAAGGAGTAATCCTCAGGCTGAGAGGCTGATGGAATTGATTCCTCAGCATCAGAATCCTCATAAGGGGGTAAAGAATATCCTAGGTCCGAGGAAGAGTCAGAGGAAATGGACACCTGGTCAGAAGATTCATAGTCTGCCTCCTGCCTGGGCCTTTTATCAGGAGGAGGATGGAACCCCCTTATCAGGGTGATTAGGTCCTTGGCCATTTTTAGCATTTGTTTCTTAGGCATGGAAGCCTGTCCTGGAGAGAGTTGTGTCTGCTTCTTAGCCTTTAAGGGGGCTTAGACTTAACAGAGGGCTTAATAGTTAACTGGTTAGGTCTGAAAACACCCTCTGTGGCTGTGGATTGCTCAGCTACTTCGGTTTCCTCTGTAGGTTTAGGATTGGTAAACTGAAGGCCTAGTGCGTCCGAAGGCCCAGCCAGCTCCACGTGGGAGTCGGAGGCAGTCTGTGGTTCTGTGGAAGCGGTCGTCAGGGGCTGCGTAGGCGCCTCGCTGAAAACCGGAGAACCGGCAACTGGCCTAGAAGAGGCCTTGTCGTCCGTTTTGGGCCTCGGATGCCTGTCCTTGCCTTTTTAAGCATTGCAGTCGTCGGAATTTCCGATGGCATGGTGTAATTGAATTTTCTACCAAAATAATGTTGGGCAAAATCAAACCGACGTTTAATAGTGCGCTTGTTAAACCTAGCACAAAACAGACAACCAGTGATGTCGTGGTCAGGGCCTAGGCATGGAATACAATAGGAGTGGAAATCCTTATGAGGTATTTGCTTCCCACAAGAAATACAGTTATTAACTTTTACTGACATCGGTCTGAGGCAAGAAAAAGTTTCCCCAACGGGGTACTTAGCTTTTTTAGAAGACTTCGGTTCTGGATTCGGAATGAAAATCTCAGGAGTCGGCCAACCGGCACTTGCGAACTGCTTCTGCTTCGGGCACCGTGCGGCAAGAAAGACTGAAGAAAATGGTGTCGGCTGCATCTTATATACCCCTGTCGCACTGACGTCAGGGAGGAGGGTGACAGCAACCGATGCCGGACCAAGACTTTGGAACTCTGGCCGACTGCGGGACTGCCTGACGGCAGGATAACCCAAGTGTAATGACTGCAGCAGTGTAACACAATGAACATCTATCCCTTACCTCATATTTTTCGGTTTACAATAAATTATACAACCTAGCTATCAAACCTCTCTCGTTAAGTAGTAATATGCAGCCAATACTTCATGACACAATCCCTGGCCATTGCCCCCTGCTTTTTCTTAACCTTTTTTAGATGCTGCTTCCAAAAGAAATGCATAAAAATGCATTGCTAAACCACTTTGAAGATGAAACTTCTCCCGTGCTTCCTCACACCACAGCAATCTATTACCATTTAAAATTCGTTCTCAACATCTTTACTCAACACATTCCCATGTCTAGGAATACTGCTTTCCATCAAGTAGTCTACCCCTATAGGTAACCACTTTATGCCATTCACTCAATATCCCTTTGTAGAAGGCTCTGCTGATTTCTGGAGTCAAAGTGATCATCAGAGGCTCTTTTAGTGGTTCATTTTTTTCCCCAACAGAATATTTTGAAAAGACCAGCCTGTCTCAGCCATTAAAACGTTTGTTATAATATATCCTTCCACCTAGCTACATAATCATTCTTTCAACACACATTTGAGAGGCAGCACTGAACTGACCTCATACACAAGATATCACCTGAGACTTCCTAGTGTCCCCACCCTTTTTGGCATGAATAACTTATCTGACCTAACTCTCAGGAGCCCAAACAAACCAAATAAAATCCTTCATCCATTTTTTTTAATCTTCCCCAAGAATGAACCAGAAGGACTGGTTTAAATAGAAAATATGGGGAAGAACATGACAATACAACATCCACACACTTGATCCAACTCTAAATTTAGGTAATCCCCCCTTTTCTGGATTTATTTAGATCTTGTCAAGCATTCTCTTACAAGATCCTGCATTAAAATATCATTTGATAAAGCCAAACATATTCCCAGTTATTCAATCACTGTTTACTCCCTCCACCAAAAATAACACTCTTTTAGAGGCTCAATTTTGGAAGTTTATCCCAATGACCCCCCTAACTTGTTTTGGTTTATGCTAGATCTCAAACCTTTCTCAAATGTTAAAACACCACCACATCTTGTACTGATTTATGCAATGTCCACAAAATATCATTTGTGTACAATGCAACCTTCAACTCAAGACTTCCACAACAATATCCAGACAGGAAAGAGTTCCTAATGGCAATGTCTAAAGCTTCTACATATACAATGCAAAAAGCCCTATTGCCCATAACACACTAAACAAATAAAGCCACTCAACACTATCAAATGTTTTTTTCCACATCTAGGGAAATTAATTCAACTTGTTACTCACTCATTCAGGCATCTTGTATTAGAGTAAGAGTTTGAAGTATGTTATTAAATGTTCTCTGCCTCACAATAAACCCAGTCTGGTCCACTGCTACTATCCGATCAGAAAGCAACGATAACAGAGGATGTCCATAAATAACTTACAGTTATGACTTAAAAATGTGATCGGAAGATAGAGTTTACTATTTGGAAGTCTTTCCACTTTTTATGTATCACCAGAATAATACCCATCTTCTATGATTCCAGAACCTGCCCTATGTTCAACACTTCATTTAACAATTTCAACCTAATATGCAACCTACTGTTGCCTTCAAACCTCTAGAGGAATACCATCTTCCCTTGGAGACCTCTCATTTTTCTGTTTAGCTTATGTCTCTTGCAATTCATCTCGGATTGCTTTCCACTACTGCTATTCGACTTGTGGAATCTGCAGCTTACCTAGGTATTTCCTCACTGCCTGGTGCCCTTCCCTTGACCACGTCCCCCATATATAACAACTCTTCAGTAAAAACACATGTAATATCTCCTGTTGCTCTTTGACTTCATTGTTTGCTGCTCCGACACTTAAAACATGGGCTTTCTCCATTACCTGTTGGTTTAGTCTGGCAGCTAAGGATTTAATGGTCCTCCAGGATTTAGTTACCCATATTTCCCTTGCCACAACACACTGGGCTAATATCCCCTTATCTTAGTTTTTCTTCATCTCTTCTTTTAACCCACGTAACCTCCTATTTCAAATTTAGGGATAAACTTCCGTGCATATTTAGTAAAATTCTAAGAAACACCCACCTAGCCCTTCTCTCATCTATCACCACACTCCTACGTGTTGCCTCAACTCTCTCAATTTTATCACAGCAATCTGCTGTAAAACTTTCTTTGATGACTAAGCCGTGTTATTCAGCACAGTTCTGCACATCAGCCCAGTCCCTCACTCTTGTTAGGCAATGGTGACAGTAGTGTTACCAAAAGGGTAGCAGGACAAAGAAGCTCTGGCTAATTATGGGCCTATATCCTTCCTAAACAATACTATGATTTATTGTGAACATCCTAGCAACTAGACTGGAGAAGGTTATTCCACCTCTGAGCAACAAATGACAGGTCAGTTTTGTTAAGGATAAATGACTTCTAATAGATTTTGTTGTGCCAATTGAAGAAATTGGTGAGAACTTGGCATAGATTGTGTTATTTGAGCTTAAAAAAACAGGTTTCTGACATAGTGAGGGGGAATTTCCCACAGTTTTAGAATGGGCAGGATTTAATAAATGTTTAAACTGGAGCATAATGACCAGTCTTAGTGGGAAGGGGTTTCTGTCAAAAAAGGGGTCACTCCAGAAGTTCCCTCTTTTTATTTTTGTTTCTTTTTAGCCCTCTACATGTTGTCCTTAAGAACAAGAACCAGATTAGCTACCATAGCAAAGAAGGGGGCAATAGAGGCCCTTAGTAACACAAATCCCTTTGCTGACAAGTCTATGCTCTTATCGACAAATGTACCATCAGACATACCCAAAGTTCCACTGGATTTTAGACTTTTGTTTTTTTTCACTTGGATTCTCCTCCTGTCCATGGAACTCTCTCTCTCTCTTGTCTGTCTAAGAGATCCATTCATCCCTTCCTGCTGACAGCTCTAGGACTCATTTTTTCTTTGGGGGACAAAAGAGTCAAGCAGACCAGACAGTTGTCATATGCGATGAAGATTGAGGATTTTGCTTTAACACCCTATCCCACTTACTCATGCTTAACAGCCCAGTCAGAGATATTGTGCAATGGGCACTAGTGAAGGCCTGACACACCCACAAGCAATAAGACTACCCTGACCCACTGAAGCCATTCCTCCAATACAGACCCTGGTATCCACTGGAGACTCTGACATAAGACCGTGTGCCATCTGTTTTTTGAACCGTTGATAACGGGTGATCCCATGTCATATAAACTTCATTCTCTATAATGCTTTGTGGTTCATATTTACAATGCCTCTGACCGACTTCTGTATTCTAGTGTTTGCACAATCCCCATTGCAACAGTCCTACTACATTACTTTGCCTTTCAGCATACGGGCCCACTGCCACAAGTGTATCACACTCAGCAATAGGATGTACAACTGTTTCCAGGTGGTTACAGAAAGTGCAGTTGTGTACACTTACCATAAATGTAGATGTTCAAGTGTATTCACTGTTGCAGTCGTGACACTTGGGTTATCTGCCTGCAGGTAGCCCTCAGTCGGCCCGAATACCAGAGACTTAGTATTTCTGCGTCGGCTGCTGTTGCTTCTTCCTTGACGTCAGGTCATCAGGGGTATAAAAACAAGCAGCCGACGTCATTACATCAGTTTTTCTTGCCCCAAATGTCAGGAGCCCCCAAATAGGGAGCTAGGATATGTGGGGAAAACACCACCAGTAAATAGTAAATACCAATACCAGTAGGAATAGCCACAGAGAGGAAAGAGAAAACCAGGGGGGCTGGAGGGAGGAAAACCAGGACTGCAACAGTGAATACACTCAAACATCTACATTTACAGTAAGTGTACACAACTGTACTATGTTCTTCGTGTTTCTCTGTTGCAGTCATCACAGTTGGGTTGATTCCCAAAGCTAAGGAAGGGTGGAGGCAGTCAAGAAGAGTTAGGGCTGGCTAGTAGGCCTTGCAAGACTGCTGTAGCAAAACCTGCCCTGGATTTGGAAAAGATAGGCAGGTGGTAATGCTTGGTGAAGGTGTGTACAGAACTCCAGGTAGCAGCTTCCAGGATGTCCCTGGTAGGAACTCTCCTGAGAAATGCTGTAGAGGTAGTCCTAGTAGAATGTGTTCTGACCCCCCGGAGGGGTTGGTTTTCCATGGTGCTTGTAGCAGAAATGGATGCAGTGTGCTATCCATTTGGAAACGGTTTTGAAATGGCCTTGCCCTCTGCCCTTGTTGCAAAGCTGACTAGCAACTGGTCAGATTTTCTGAAAGGCTTAGTCCTATCAAGGTAGACTCTGAGCTGTCTCTGCATGTCCAAAGAGTGCAGTATCCTTTCCCCTTTATTTTGAGGATTAGGGAAGAAGGTTGGTAAATGGATGGATTGGTTGACAGCCACACTGGACACGACTTTATGCATAAAGGAAGATTTAGTCCTGAGGGAAACCCTGTCAGCATGGAAAATAATGAAGGGTTTCACAGCCATCAGTGCTTGTAACTCAGACACTCTTCTAGCTGAAGTGATGGCTAGAAGCAAGGCTGTTTTCTAAGAGAGGAATTTTAACTCTGCTGAAGCAGCAGGTTCAAAAGGGGGAAACGTGAGATTTTCCAGTACAAAGTTAAGGTCCCAAGCAGAGGTGGGTGCTCTCCTTGGCGGCCTTAAGTTGTTTGCCCCTCTCAGGAACTGTTTGATGAGAGGGTGAGAGAACAGAGGTGGCTCAGTATTGTAATGAGCCGAGATGGCAGAGGCATGGATCTTAATGGAGGAGAAGGATAGGCCTCTGTGGAGTAGTTCTGCTAGGTAATCCAGGATTAGAGGTAAGGAGGGCAGTGCTGTGTCCTTTCCTTTAGATTGAATCCAAGAACAATACCTTTTCCACTTTTCAGGATAAGATTTCCTTGTAATGGGCCTTCTGGCTTCAAGGATGACGTCCAGCACCTGTTTGCTTAGGGTTGCTGGTGTGGTATTTAAAGAATAAGCCAGGCTGCAAGATTTAGGGTTTGCAATTGTGGATGCAAAATCTGCCCCTCCTGCTGCGAAAGCAGGGTTGGGGTCTGGTGTAGGTGCCAGGGTGGCACCGTTGTCAGGCTGCACAGGAGTGGGTACCAATGTTGGCATGGCCAATCCGGGGCAATCAGAATTGTCCTTGGCCTGTCTTGTTTTACCTTGAGTAATACTTTTGAGAGAAGGGGCAGAGGTAGAAAGGCATAAATTGAAAGGTTTTCCCATTGAAAGGATAGGGCATCCACTTTCCAGGCCCTGCTGTGAGGCTTCCTGGTGCAGAATTTGCTTAGCTGGTGGTTGTAGGGGGAGGCAAAGAGATCCACCTCCGGGGTCCCCATTTCTGAATCAGAAGGTTGAAGGTGCTGGGCTCCAATTTCCTCTCGTGTAGGTCTAGGAGATTTCTGCTCAAGTCGTCTGCCAGTGAGTTTTGTTTGCCTGGCAGGAATTGAGCTTGTAGATGGACTTGGATGTCCAAGGCATTGTTCCACAGGGCCATGGCTAACCTGCAGAGTGGGTAAGAATGGGTTCCCCCTGCTTGTTGATGTACCACATAACTGTGGTGTTGTCTGTTTTTATCAGCAGCTGTCCTAGCAAGTGTAGGTATCTGAAAGATGTCCGGTCATTCTGTACAGCTAGCATCGCTTTTTGGTTGATGTGCAGATGAATTTGACTTGGGCTCCAGTGGCCCTGAATATATTTGCCAGCCATGTGAGCCCCCCCTGCATAGTCTGATGAATCTGTGGTCAGGATCTGGGCGGCGTGGGGTTGAGTAAAAAGGCAGTCCCTTGTTCTGGTTGCATGCTTCTGCCCACCAAAGGAACTCTGTCCTTAGACAAGGTATGATAGGAATGACCGTTTCCAGGTCCTGAGAATGTTGGCACCAAAGACTTTTTAAGTACCACTGAAGTTTCCTCATATGCAGTCTTGCATATGGAATTAGCAGTATACATGAGGCCATGAATCCTAGGGCTTGCAGTATTTTTCTTGCAGATAGCTGGGTTCTGGTGGCCATTTGTTTGAAGTAGTCTGTCAGATAGACCTGTTTTTCTGAAGTGAGGAATGCCATCTGGGAAGTTGTGTCCAAGCTTGCTCCCAGGAATACAATCTTTTGACTGGCTACCAGTTGTGATTTATTTTCAATGATGATGTACCCCAATGAAGTGAGAAGGCTTTTTACAAATGCCAGGTGCTGAAGCAGCAATTCATGACTGTACGCCTGAATCAGGCAGTCATCCAAGTATGGGAAAATTTGGATATTTGTCTGCCCGCAGTATGCAATGGCTGGAGCCAGGCATTTTGTGAATACTCTGGGCACAGTAGATAAGCCAAAGGGAAGTGCAGAGAACTGATAATGCATAGACCCTGCCCTGAAACATAGATACTTCCTGCATGACTCCCTTATGGGGATGTACAGATAGGCTTCTTTTAAGTCTAGGGAGACTAACCAGGCATCCTTGGCTAACATAGGGAGAAGCTGTTGCAGGGTAAGCATCTTGAATTTTGGTACCACCAGGAAGGTTTTGAGAATTTAAAAATCCAGGATTGGGCACCAAGAGCCCTCTTTCCTGGGTACCACGAAGAGTCTGGAATAGAATTCTTGACCCCTCTGTTCTACTGGAACAGGCTGAATAGCTCTGATATTGAGCAGGGAAAGTACTTGGTTTTGAGCCTCTGCCCACTAGTTTGGAGGAAGGTCTGGAAACCCACTTGGGGTTGGCAGTGAATGGAAATAAAATTTGTACCCCCTGGGATACAATGTTGATGACCCTTCGGTCCTTAGTGATCGACATCCAGTTTTTTGCATGAAGGGCAAGTTTTCCTCCTAGAGAGCACAAGCAATTGGGCAGGGCTGGGAAATAGAGTGAAGAAGTCACTGTGAGTTTTTTCCATAAGGAGGTGGCTTACCACTCCCTGCTTTAGGGGTGGGGGCACACCATTGCTTAGATCTCTGCATACCCTGAGACTGTAGTCTGGGTGGTCCGTTTCCCCTAGGTCTTGTTTAGGAAGGCCTGGAGGAGGCTGGAAAGGACCAGTGTTTTGAGGGGCAATGCCTACTGAATCTAGGGGATTGTACTTGTAGGAATTCTTTAACAGTCTGCATAGATTTAGCTTTTTCTTCCATCTTTTTAAGAACCTCTTCTGCTTTGGTGCCAAACAAACATTCCTTATTCAAAGGAGCGTCTAGTAATTAAGATTTGACATGATCTGGTAAAGTCTGCTCCTTCAGCCAGCATGTCTTCTCAGTACAGAGCCAGTGACTGCTGCCCTGCAAAATACTTCTAGGGCATCAAAGCCACACTGAAAGTATGCTTACTAACTTGGTTTACAGAGTGCATATGCTCCTGCAATTCTTTGTTTTCTGCACAATCTGGAAAAGTTACCACTTTTTGTTTAATAAGTTCCATAATATGTTGCTGGTATTTCAGCATGCAAAACTGGCAATTCAATGCCCGGATAGCAAGAGTTGCAGAAGTATATACCTTCTTACCCCATCTGTCCAAAGCTCTGGAATCCCTGTCCAAAGGGGTGGGATTTTTGGCTGTAGTAGCCTTAATACCTTTAGGCCCCTGGGAAATGACCTCTGAGTCAGCAGTCGGATTCTTGACAAGAAACTTATGAGTATCAGGTACTCTGTAGTTGGACATTCATAGTTCAAGCCCTGAATGTATTTGGGGCTGTGTTCTGGAGAAAGTCTAGGTGTCTTTGGGTGAATTGGTCAGCTTAAATAGTAAGCTGGGTAGAAAAGAAACCGCATATATTTTAAAATTCGATACATTGGAACCATTAGGGTTAAATAAAGATTGTGACTGGAAATATGTAATTTAATTAGTAGTGGGTGTGACTTGTTAATTTATCTGTATATTACTATGGTGTTTTTTATGTTTTTTTACTCTTTGAAGGCTGTATAGCCGAGGCGCTAAGTTAATAAATTCCATTGAGTATTTTGGCTTGCTTGTTGCTTGTGGTATTTTACTCTGTAGTACCTGTGTGATTTCCTAGGGGCAAGAGGTAAAGTGTCTGGAGTAAGACTGGATTCCATGAAAACATCATCTACAACATCCAGGACAGGGGGTATAGCTAAAGGCCTTTGCTGAGGCAACTCTAAAAATTCTCTGAGTCTCTTTTTGGACTGAGGATAGTTTTGGCATAAGTATGCAAGGTTTCACCAAAAGAAAAATCCTCTGTAGGGGAGGCAGAGGGAATAGATTCATCTGCATCTGAATCCTCATAGGCAGATAAGGGCATGTCTTCATAATCAGAAAGGTCAGAGTCATTGGACTCCTGGTCTGTAGAACCTTAAGGGGATTGGATTCTTTGTCTCTTTGCAGGGGAATGCTGGCTTCCTCTAATCAGCGTAATAAGGTCTTCATCCATTCTAAGCATTTGTTTTTGTGGCATGGGTGCCTGAGTATGCGCTTTGGTCATCGGTTTTCTAGGTGTAGTGCGTACTCTGGGCCTAAGATACTCGATAGTTTTGGTTAAAAATGAAGTCGTCAATTTGTTTCGAACATCGGTAGAGCGAAAAACTGCCTCAGAAGCCGGTGCCTGCACAGTGGCTCCGAACCCATCCAAGGTAGAGACATCCGCTGGTTCCATAGTCAAAGAAGCATCTCGCGGCATACCAGAATCAGAATGGGTCTCAGCAAAGGCCTGTGAATCCATTGAAGCAGGCATCAGGGGCTGCAAAGGCACCTCACTGAATACCGGCGGACTGGCGACTAGCTTAACAGAAGCATCAGCAGCAGTTTTTGACATATGCGGTCTGTCTCTGTCTTTATCCTTACATTTTTTTGGAAGCTCGGTAGTTAGATGGCTTACCAAAGCCATTTCAGAATACGGAGAATGAGAACAAAAGAATTTAGCGACAAAGAGAGCCCGGCGACGAATGGTTTGGGAGTTAAGGCAGAAAACGGACAGCGAGGGTCGTCGTGGCCTGGGCCTAAACAGGTGACGCAGTAAGAATGAAAATCTCTCTGAGGTATTTGCTTTCCACAGGCAAGACAATTGTTATCTTTTTCCGACTTCGGTTAGAGCAAGAAAAAAGGATCCCCAACGGGGTACTTAGCTTTAGAAGACTTCAGGATTGTTCAACTCTAAAACGAAAAATTCAGGTAGTGGCCGACCAGCACTTGCGAACTGCTTCTGCTTCGGGCTCCTCTTCGGCAAGAAAGACTGATGTAATGGCATTGGCTGCCTATTTTTATACTCCTGACGACCTGACATCATGGAAGAAGCGACAGCATCCAACGCAGACATACTAAGTCTCTGGTATTTGGGTCGGCTGAGGGCTACCTGCAGGCAGATAACCCAAGTGTGATGGCTGCAACAGTGAAACACAAAGAACATATTGCTTTTGTCTCTCTCCCCCAAATTTTTAATGGACTTTATAAACCAACATGTACAAAGTCCACTATCGTGGACGGCCATTATTAGCCTTTCATCTTTTGGTTTCAATTCACCTCTCCTTAACCATTTCCCGCATCAAACCTTGGTCAACAGGAGGTCGTTCCAAGAGACCTCTGTACTTCCCACTATATTTATGGATTTCCAGTTTTCTTTCCTTTTCATCTGACCCTATTTCTTATATTCTTTCTTTTGTTTTTTAGCACATTCAATTGCTGTCTGAATTTTGCCTACTTCTGGTTTGATTTCCATTCCCACTCAATACAGACATGCTTCTGCCAAACTAAGTAAAGATGACATCTTAGACTTCTCCTCATGCTTGAAAACTTTCACTATGTTTGTATCTGATGAGGTCAGCAGATATGTATGCAGTCCCATTACAACAGATCTACACATGTAATGAATTTTGAGGAGGCCCATTCCTCCTTCAGAGAGGTGAATATATAATCTTGGCATACAATTATTTTTAAGTATTATTTGATATACATGAAGCATTTTTCTTCTCTTCATGTCCAGTTGATCTAATACTTCTTAGGGCCAGTCAATCACGCCAAAACCTGTAAGCTAGAACAGGAAGAGCAAACTGATTTATAGCTGGAATTTTAGTCCCAGACGGCACTGCAGTTTCCAATACTAGTTTTAAGCTTCTAAAATATTCCTTACTGAGCTCTGTTCTCATTTGTTCATGTTTTATTGCAGATCCTTTATTTAATCTCAAATATTTATACACTTCCTCTTACTCAAGTTCTTTTACATCACATTTCTGTCCCAGGTTGCTATTTTCTTGGTGCTGCAGCTTTGCTTTTTTAAAATGTTAATTTTGCACACTTATCAAGACCAAATGTCATTCTTACATCATATAAGAAAGTTTTAGCAATTTGTAGTTGTGCTTTCAACTCCTTAAATGAAGAATGAGACAGTTTTAATTCAACCACAAAAAGCAGACGATAAGTCTTTAAACAAGGTTGTTTTCCAACAGCCAAATTGTAACCATAGCCAAATCTGTTACATGGGTTAACAGTAGGACAAAAACAGCACTGAAAAAGAATCAACATGGAATATCCCAGTTTGAATTATCGCTAGTATAATAAATTTGCCCTTTGTCATGGTTCACCTGGGTGTGTATCTTGTACATCTGTAAGAATTCCTTTATCCATGAATGTGGGATGCTGCCAAATGCTTTTTGTAATATATGAAGTACTTGGACTCCTCATTTATTCTCGATTATGACTTTATTTAGCAACAAATGACCATTTGTTCCATATGACTTTCTTTTGTTACCTTTTGTTCTGTTGTGATAATTGAATTGTTTTTCTAAACAACTATGAACTCTGTCAGCATCAGGTAGAGTACACAGTTTGTATACTGTCACAAGGCATATATAATTGGGTATATAGTTCTTACTTCTCTTTAACAGTGTACCTGCAAGCCATTGTATCATTTTTGCTGTTAACCAGGCTGGTGTTTACTCAGCATGTGCATAAAAGTTCTTACTCAGAGATCAGAAGTTAGGTACTGCAACTGGGCCTGGGGTTTTCCAGTTAGGAGCTTTTCTTAATTTTGTTTCAATTTATCTGGCCACCACTTCATGAAGTGTACATCCGAGCTCCTTACTGTTTCTTTTAATTTTGCTATCCATTCTGCATCTTTTTGATATTCAACAGGGTCTTCATAAATATTTCTCCAAAATGTGCCCATTTCTTTTCTGTGATCTTTATATTGCTCTTACTTTGTTACCCAATTCTCTATAAAAACCCTTTTTGGGTTATCCATGAATTGCTTGTTTTCTACTTTTTCCCTACGTTTATTTGCATCCTAAGTTTTTCTGCATGCGCTGACAATTTTAGTTTGTTATTAGCAACAGTGTATGATAAATCTTGGTCTGTTTTGATACTGAGCATTGCTTTTACTGTGTCTAACTTTCCAAGTGTTTTGATGATCTGTTTACTTTTCTATATTCTTCTAAACAGTGACACTTCTTGTCATAATTGCATTATAGTTTTCTCTATTTAATACTTCCATTGTGGCATTCTACTTGTTCCCTTCCTTTCCCTTGTCACTTTGTGTTTTTGTGGTAACACCTATCCATTATTAGTTTAGTTGCACAGTAATATAGCTTATTTATTTCTGTTATATCACATAAATTTTTCTCAACACTCCTGATTACTGTGTTCACCTGTTTTACTAATCTGCTAACATTTGGGATCTTTTTTACTCTCCGTAATTTATTTATGTAATCTATTTTAATTATGTCTATCCATCTCTACTGAGTCAAGCAGGTTTTCCTTTAAATTATTTTTTTCCAGACTGACAGCATTTTTTTTGCTGTCAGTTTCCTGAGAGTATTCTACAGAAAGTTCCAAAACATTTTCCTCCAACATATCCCTTTCAGATGCACCCCACTTCATATGCTGCTCCTTTATATTGGAATGTACTGGCCCAACACTGCTCAACATTACTTGCATCAGATTTGCCACTCTTTCCTGCTCCTTCCCTTGCTGGGCAACTTCAAATAGACTTTCATAACCTGGAGACAAGTTATTCCATCATGCTGCAACACTGGCTGTGTAGCAGTCTCCACTGTAAATCCTTTACTTCACAGGTAATCCATAACATTAGTTTTTATTAACTTCTACCTTTTGCTGCATTCCCCCTCTGGAGCTTCAGTTTTTGTACTGATTAGTTTGGTTTTCTCCACTGCATACATATGGCACTACATCAAATATTTTTCCTTTCCATGTCTAGATTTCTTTTTGATTTTTGTTCTTTACAGTTTTTTACTGCCTCTGTTGTTTCTTTTACCGGTCAGCCTGTTCATTGCCTAGATCATATTTTCTGTTAATCTGTTCTATTAAAGAACATAACTGTTTTTAATTGTAGCTTTTGACAGCTTGACTTGCGCAAGTATTTTCCTTCCTACAATTTTCCTCCAAGTCTTTTGGAATATCCTCTATATTCAGATATATTCCATGTTGATTCTGGGCTTCTTGCACAATTTTAGCAATACATATTTTCTTCCTAATCCTCAACTACTCATGTACCAACTCTTTTGCTCAACGTTTACTAGAATTCATAAATTCTAACGCCTTGGATCAACTTATTCACATCCCCACCAGGGGCAGCAATATCCTAGACCTGGTCATTACCAACATGGGAAACCGGTGTTCCACACCAGAGGTCAATTCCTCGTTGGTCAGATCCGACCACAAGCTAATCAGCCTAGACATCCACATCCCACCCCCAATTAGGGAAACCATTGTAAAAAACTTGTCCAAAGCCAACTTCACACTTCTTAAGACAGAAGTGGCAAACTTCATGACACCCATGCAGACGGACAATAGAGGTATGACTGCTGAATCCTACACAAACGCACTTTATAAGCACTTACACGAGTGCATGGATCATGCTATCCCTAATAGAACCAAGATGTTATCTTCAAAAGAAAGGAAGCCAATCTGGTGGTCCTCTGCCATAAACAAACTCTACAACAGAAGAAAGAAACTGTTGCAAAAAAGAGTAAAATCCCATGACTGGAGGAACTCCCTGGTCAACTTCAGTAAGAAGCTGAGATCCCTCATAAAATCCTCTAAAGCTAGTTACGAAAACAAAATTGCCACTGACTCTAAAGACAACCACAAAGCATTCTATAGCTATGTGAAGAATCTCAATGGGAACACTCAGATCTGCTCTGAGTTACAGCACAATGGCACTAAATATACAGAACCCACTGATATTGCCAACATCCTAGCAGATAAGTTCAGTGCTAACTTTACCCCCCTCTCACCCCCTAGAGGGCCCATCTCTATACCGGAAGAATGCAAAGTTCCTATAATCACAGCTGCACAGGTAAAAAACACACTCTCCAAAGCCAAGAATACAGCATCCATGGGACCTGACAATATCCCAGGCTGCGTTCTACATGAACTACAGAATGAACTGGTACCCTACCTAAGTACCATGTTCAATCATAGCCTCACCTCAGGCTTTGTACCCACTGAATGGTGCACTGCGACGGTTATCCCACTCCACAAAGGGGGAGCCATGACGGACCCCGGGAACTACCGCCCCATTAGCCTGACGAGCCTGGTCTGCAAGGCCATGGAACGTATCATCGTGGAACTCATAAACAAAGACATTGGTAATCTCCAAACTCTGGACCCTACCCAGTCTGGATTTGTAAAAGGCAGATCATGTCTCCTAAACCTGATTGACTTCTTTGAAGCAGTCACCAAAGCCATAGATGAGGGTAAAATGGTTCACACAGCTCATCTAGATCTCACCAACGCTTTCGACACCATCCCCCATTCTGGAATTATAGATAAGCTCACTAAACTAGGTATAAATCCCTATGTCAAAAGATGGGTTGCCAACTGACTCACGGACAGAACCCACACTGTGAAAGTAGCAGATTCCAAATCCGACTTCAGACCAGTGACAAGTGGAGTACCACAGGGTTCAGTCCTGGGTCCTCTCCTGTTTGGTATCTACTTCTCTGAAGTGCAGGCTAACACAGAAGGTCTTTGGCTAACAAAGTTTGCAGATGACTGCAAACTAGGAGCCATAATCGAAACTCCTAACGATGTGGACAAACTACAAAAGGGCCTCACTGAGACAGATACCTGGTGTTAAAGCCATGGCCTGAAGCTCAATGCCAAAAAGTGTATTATCATCCCCTTTGGTAAAAACTCTGTACTCATGAACTATCACATAGCTGGTAGTCTACTTAATGCCAAAAATGTGATGAGACCTTGGGACACAGGTGGACAGTAGTCTCTCCTTTGATAATCACATTGCCACAGTGGTCAGGAAATCCTTCTACATGGCTCATCTCATCACAAAAGGATTCTCATCCAGAAAAAAGAAGTCATTGTTCCCCTCTACTCATCACTTATTAGACCCATTATAGAGTACAATGCCCCTTTTGTCTGTACCTCACAAGACATCTACAACTGGAAAGACCACAGAAATACGTCACAGAGAGGATTACTGGCCTCAAACAGATGCCCTACGCAGACAGTCTCAAAAAAACTACAGCTTTACTCCATCGCATATCGCCTACTCAGGGGCGATCTCTGCCTAACATACAAAGTTATGTCAAACCCAGAGCTGTTGGACATGTTCCACTGAAAGAAATCCCAATCCCTCCGAGCTACATGCTCTAGGGACCTAAACCTTGTCACCACAATAAACAGAACATGCTGGAGGGATAGATTCCTGTCCCAGAGACTTCCCATACTCTGGAACAGACTACCTATCTATGTCAAACAGAGTTCCTCATTAGCACTCTTCAAGAAAAATCTTGATGATTGGATGGGAAATGGGAAATGCACCCCAGGGATCACTTATGTGGCTCTGCTTGACAGGGGCACAGGAAAATAATTTTCTTGAGTGGTGAAAGCCAGGGTACATTTTTTGGCTAGGCTTATATAGGCCCTAGGGCCAACAGCCTAGCACCTACCTATGAACAGTCCACTCTGTCATCTCTATGCCTCTTTTTTGGCCTGTCAGTTTTTGTATTTGTTATGGACTAATGCATCCTTCTACCCCAGGGTGGTGGGACATCACTGTTAAGTGTCAAGGATGGAACATTAAGTAAATGGGAAAGGCACAAGAGGGCAGAAGAACAGAACAGTAGGATGCTGGAAGACCTCTTTGAAAACTGACAAACCAAAACATTAAATCCCAAAAGACAGCTGCGCCCCCCACACCCCCTGCTAACTATATATATACCAACTCCAAGATTGCACAACAATGGAGAGAAGGAACAAATTCCATAATTCAGTATTTTGAATTTTCAGTCTTTTGGGATTCAGTCTTTTGGTTTTTCTGTCTTCTTTTGTAGACCCCTTTGAAGATACTCACTGCACAAATGGTATGCACTTATAGTCGGGCAAAGGTGCGCTAAAAGGTGAAGTCGATCTTAAAATATAGGCAGCTGAAAAGGAATTCCCTGCAGGCTGAACAGTCTGTCTATATAATTAAAGACAGTCATAAAACAGAGGTCTTCTTTTTGGAGATTCCAGGGACAGAGTAAAAATTCTCTTATGTCAGAATTTTGGTAAAAAAAAAAAAATCTGCCTCATTAAAAAAAATCTCCATCTCTAAATGTGTCACGGTAGCGGGAAGTAGTTCTTTACTTTTTCTCACTTGATACTTTGCAGGTGTCTTCAAAACTTTCATCTCTGTGATACACTCAGACGGATGTTGGTCCATTGAAGGTAACAGAGGTCCTTGCTATTTTAATATAGTTTCTTTAACAATTTTGAATAACTCCCTTGCAAAGGGATTTTGTCAAAAGAGGGATGAACCACTTCACAGCCTGATTTGGAAAAGGGGAACGGAAGACCTAGGCAGGCTATGAATCAGTGAAGAAAGAGACTCATCTAGAGTTGAAAAGTCTCCGCCAAGCAGGATCTGAGGGATACTAGTGCAGGTACTGACAAAGGAGTTGGTAAGGTGTTACCTTTTTCAGCACAAAGGTCAGGATCCTTTGGTTCTTCAGAAAAACACAGCTTGTTCCTGTGTTTGTTTGTGTCTTTCGGCTTTTCCCGGTTAGGGGTCGCCACAGCGGAACTCCGGTCCGCTAATGATTGGCAGTAGAGTTTTACGTGCTGGCTTGCTGGGCCTAACGCACAACCTTCAACGAAGGAACGCCCATTCACGCATGTTGCCACACAGAAGACGCTCTGAGAATCGTATTAAAGTTAATTGAGAAATACTACTTTCTCCAGAAAAGAAAAGAAAAAAATCAAGATTTTTATTTCTTAGACAGCCTGCTTTGATGATTACCTTGACTGGACTTTAAAACATTATCCTTTTTATCCTGTTTTTTTTTTCGCATCTTCTGTAGTCTTCAAGAAGAAAAAAGTAAAATAAATAAGAAATACTCAAACACAGAAACTTGAGGTAAAAAGACTCAAGTACAACAATCAGAAATCTATAATTTAAACTCTAACTGAAGACCTATGATCTACAACAAACAATAAATCAGTGTTGACCACTATGCACCGGAAGTTACTCCATTGCCGATGTGACATAGAGCTGTGAGAAATGAAAAAGGCTCCTAACAATGGCTATATACAAGTGCTTTCTGCACCTGCAAAAGTTCAAATGCATTCTGGCATAGGACTACCTAGAACCTTCACAGGAAATGCAACACTGCTGATGAAACTCTTACTGGGATGAAGGTAGGTAGGATAAAAACCAAATGTTATTGTTTACTGTTACAGTGAATAACTCCCTGAAGGTGCATTACAGGTTTAACCTGTCTCGATGGAGAAGGACTCACAGAAACACAAAGTTGCCAAAACATACACGCAGACAACAAATATAATTATGAATAATACTGAAACAGACAGGGCCTTAGAGATTCAAATGATACTGCTAACTAGAGGAAAGACTACACCAAACAGTTGTATAAAAGGGGGGGGGGTTTCAGGAAATGTGGGAAAGGCTTCTTACATTCTTAGGGATGTAAGAATGGAATAGACACAGAACCTTGCTTTCTGTTAAAAAAAAAAAAAAAAAAAAAAAAAAAAAAGTTCATCAAGTGCAAACAAATCACCAGAAAGTGAAGGAAGCAAACTTCAGGAAAGCTCTACTGGGACATCTATGCTAACCACTTTTTCAGCAATTTGTTACTAGTAATAAATGCATATATTTTTTTAAATATATACATTACAAAAAGTAAAATTTTGGAGAAAAAAGTTCAAGTGGACTTGTAGCATCAACACTGAATGAAAACTGCAATATTTAATGTTGTATCTTTCGGCTTTTTCCCGGTTAGGGGTCGCCACAGCGGAACTCCGGTCCGCTAATGATTGGCAGTAGATTTTTACGTACCGACTTGCCAGGCCTGACGTACAACCTTCAACGAAGGTACGCCCATTCACGTATGTCTCCACACAGAAGACGCTTTAGCTGAGAATCGAACAGGATAACGTCTTACTGTGAGGCGACAACGCTACCGTAGCACCACCACTGCAGCCTTCATTAAAAAAAAAACAGCGCAGCTTTTTTTCAAAAATTTGATAAAAGGAATCTCTAAACATGTTTTTCCTGCATTAGAAATGACAAGACACATTATTATTTCAGCTGATTTGCAGAAAGGGACATAATTCATGGATCCTATATCAATCAAGATTTATCCTCTTCACCAAGCAGCACACTCTGTTTTCTGTAAGCTACCATGCTTGGGAATGGATGCACGCCCTCTTGATTATATGTGCTCATCCTCCCTAACTTACTAGTTTGCACCCTTGCTACTATCATGTACCCTAATGCAAATCATGAATAAGAATGAAGATTTTGCATCCTCACTGCTAACATGCACTGGACTTGGCTGACATACAGAAATTCCAACAGCCAATGCAATCTGGAAGAACTGCTTAACTGCAGAGGGATGGTATTCTTGACCCAAGGGGGGTCCTTTTTGTAGATTAACTGTTAAAGTATGAAAATATCTTTCATAGGCAACACTGAGGGATTACCTGATGCCTGACTGTTTCTCAAGCAGTCATAATAAATGAACATGCTGAAATTGAATTTTTTTTTTTTACACAGGGGCAAGCCCACCCCCATTCTCACCTCAGACATCTCAAAACCTCATAAGCTAAAAAAAAAAATGTCAATCCAAATCTATTTAATGGCTCATCCGCTGGGAAAGTGGCCTGGGAAGGGATCATAATAGACTCCAGGGCTGCACAGGTTAAGCCTACCACTTGAGCAATGGAAGCAGCTACTTTTACAGGAAAAGGCCACAGCCTAGGCCAGTGAGTGAAGCCACCAAAAGCATTAAGGGAAACCTTTGAGGGAAATGAGTGAAGGTTTTCCATTCTACTGTTAAACCGAGTAAATCTACAGGTCAAGTCATGTCCTCAGAAGTAAGGAGCCTCTTTACTTCTTCCAGTTCCCATTCCCTTCAGAAAGCTGGGTGAATAATGACCTAAGCAGGAAGAAGTGCCATTATATCTACAAAAGTAAGATGAGGCAAATGGGATGCTCCCAGTGTGATTGGTGACTTACCCTTGTTACTACCATCTTCTTTTATTACGTCCTGAGCATTCAAGAAAGATTTTACAGCTGTCAGCTACAACAGTCACTTGACTATCAGAACTAACAGAAATGTTATGTCACTGGAAAAGCAATCTTGAACATAGTAGTTGGCATTCTTAGCTGTCTGTTGGGGCACAGCTTACAAAAAGAATGATAAAGTTGACAAACATTGCACAAAATATACTGATGCAAAAAGATGACTCAGTACAAAAAATCCCAGAATGTGTCCAAATAATTAAAAAACAATTTCATAAAACTAGGTGACAATTACTGCTCCTTTACTGAATTTCCCTATTACTAACTTCAACTACAACTAGTTGTTTTCAAACTTACTTATTCATTCAAGGGATGTAAATGATGACAACCATCGTGAACTCATGCTAAGGCAGGCACTGAGGAAGAATTGCTGTTATTCACTTAAGTTAATTTTACAACAGTAACGTAACAGTTTCCCTCATAGTAAGACAACCTGTTCAAGTCTGTGCAGCCAAACATTTTCATATAGTCAACAAACAAGAAAGTGCAGCAACAGCTGTACTCTGTCATATTATGTAGGCACACTATTCGCCTTAAACAGTGCAATCTTAGGACAGCAGACAGGACAGAAAAAAAAAATCTGAAAACTGACACTAACATTCAGATAACTGTAAGTGTCCCATAACCACTGCAGTCCATTGCCCATAAAATAAGCAAAAAAAAAAAACCCTGCCCAAAGGAAACCCACCTGTCACAAAACTGGCAGGAACAGGAGACAGAGGATTATGGATTACGTCACCAATCGTAATCGGATTATTAAATGTTCAAGGCATGGGTGCCAAGAAATTCACCAACAGTGAAGCTGAAGAGGTGAATCTTGGTATCAAAGTTGAGAGCACATAAAGGGTTATGATAGGAGACCGGATAAGTACATGGAGCTTCATCTGCTCCGTGTACTACTAGTTACAGAAAAAAAGCACTATGTACTACTAGTTACAGAAAAAAAGCACTATGTACTACTAGTTACAGAAAAAAAGCACTATGTACTACTAGTTACAGAAAAAAAGCACTATGTACTACTAGTTACAGAAAAAAAGCACTATGTACTACTAGTTACAGAAAAAAAGCACTATGTACTACTAGTTACAGAAAAAAAGCACTATGTACTACTAGTTACAGAAAAAAAAGCACTAAATGCTTTGCCTGTTTCAAAGACTTAAAGCACTTAACAAGCATGGTCAGAAAGACAGTGCAACACATCCTAAGCTAGGGAAAAAGTCAGGAAAAGATTACTGGTACAGGCAGCAAGCAGAAAGAGAGATGTTTTTTTTTTTCTGCCACCGTCATTTGCAAGTCAGTACCGGCAGGTTTTACTGTCCAGTGTGATACCAGATCTTAACAACTGAAGCAGGGAGTGCTTTACGATTGTTGAGATCAGGTCTTGTGTTATAGAAGGGCTTAACTGATAGTCCTGAGCATATTCACTATACCCCATGCACCACAAATGTTTAAAGCACATGCAGTATGTGAGACTTGCACACTGTTCTCTCAAAAAAATAAGCAGGGGACAGATTTTCTTTTGCAGTATTTGACTCCATGATGCAGTTACTGGCCAGGCTGCCTTCTGCATAGTTTTAGGTTCCCCGTGTTCATGTGCGTTATAACAGGATCTCAAGTTTTCTTTATACATCCCAAACACATGCAGGTAGACAGAAAAACCTGCAAAACTACCCTCATGTGTACGTCTATAACCTTCCGAGTGACCTCCTGCCACTACACCAGTTTCTCACCAAGACAGAAATAAGCAGGTGATGGCAATTAATTAACCATTTGATTAGTTAACTAATGCTAAGACTTACTTTGACTTACTGGAGTTTAAGCTAAGCTGTTCTCTCACTTTTTTGCATCTGTACTACCCTTTGAGGATTCACCAGCAAAATATTGCAGTGGTTTATTTATAAATGAATCTAATAGCCATTTTAACACATATGGCCTCTGTTTTTAATTTTTTTGTACTGCAGTACTCTATATGCTTCCACTTAATGACAGAGCCACTACTTATGAAACCCACCTGATTAGTGGGTCATTACTTGAGAAAATACATTTAGCATCTGTGGTCAGAGTTCACAATGAATATAGGCTGCACCATAACAGCTGCACCTGACAAAGATGGAAACGCAACATTAGCTCACTATCTTATTGTGTAAACGAATACTTTTATGTTTTTAACCGCCCCCCCCCCCCCCCCTCAGTTTAGACATACAAGGCATGATCAGTCTGGCTGCTGCTGTTTCACATGCAAATACCTTGCATGTTTTTAACGTACTGTACTGACTAACGTGAATATGTGATGGCATTAATTCTGAAAACTTCCCCTGTAAAACGGCTGCTGATTTAATGAGATCTACACAGTTAAATAAATCAGACCACAACAATACAGGGAATAGTCTGAATGCTGACTACAGACAGCTACTGCAGCAGAAATGACAAAACTATAAATTTAGGTTCTGCTAGCAGCCAGTAAAATCTACCGGATTAAGAAAATGACTGAACTTCTGCCCATATACAAGCAAACCACACAATGAATGGTTTCCCATTTATGAACTAAACTGGTAAACAGCAAGGAAGGGTAAACTGTGCCCTACTGATGTGGTATCTAATGTAGTGTCTTACTGTTTGGCAAAATCCTAAAGAGAGATTACAGACAGACTACTAAAAAAAAGCAATGGAAGACAAAATATGTGCAATAAAAATTTATATAGAGGTTACAATTTATATATTCGATCAGACGGTATGACTTCAATAAAAAAACACCACAACTAGGTTAAATATCCATGCCTGATGGATCAGATAGCAGATCCAACTTCTCCACTGTAGCGTTATCAATTTGTTTGCAGTCTTGCAGATATATTTACTGGCACTGAGAGTTGCAAGCTGCCCTTTTTGCCATCCAAACATTTTCTTGGCATTGGTTCTCAAGTAGTGCCATAAGTGATAACTAAGTCTGGCCATACTTCCCAAAGGTGAGAATCAAAACCTGTACCTTGTACCTGTAAGGTTTTTAAACTTGTTAATCTGCAAAAGTCACCAGTGTGTAACAGTATTTCACTTACAATACCTCCACTAGCACGCTATAAAAATAAATTAACTTATGACCCTAACCCTGAGCAGTATCTTACCTTCACCCAGAATGATATTGCAGTACAAACAAAAAATGACTGACTTCAACAATTGGCTAAGTTTCTGGTGTCATTCTAAGAGGATCCAGTATCTATCTGCTTGGGATAACATGATTGACAGACCTCAATGCTTTGCCAGAGATGGCCTGCATCTGTCACCTCTGGGTTTCCGGGTACTGGCTAAGGCTCTTGACACCCCTATAGTGCCTTTTTAGGTGGTGTTCCAATGACCAAATTACCACCGTAACAGCTATAAATAAATGCAATCTGAGGGTGATACTGCTTAACACTACAAGTCTAAATCTCAAGATGCACTCGCTCGAAGCACTCCTCAAAATGGAGAACATCAACATTTGTGCTGTAACAGAGACCTGGCTTACAGAGGCAGAAAGCAACCCTTCGTTACCAGGCTATAACTCATTCCACACCTTTTGGCCCTAAAAAATGGACTGAAGCTCCAAAGGCGGTGGTGTCTCCATATTCATAAAGGATATGCACACCTCCAGACTAGCATCCCAGCATAACGCATCCGAGATACTTCACGTACAACTAACATTGGGTAAGGTCATAGCCTGTTATAAGTCCCAAACCATGTCCCTAGACCCTTACTCCATGTTCCTAAGCACCCTGAAATCTATCAAGGTCCAACCCAACACTCTCATACTAGGAAACTTCAACTACCCCTCCATCAACTGGGAAAACTACTCAAGCACCAATACACTGGCCCAACACTTCCTGGAATTCATCAATTCCAATGCCAGCTCATTCTGACCCCCCACTGAGAAAGCAACATCCTTGACCTGGTTATTACTAACATGGGCGACCGTTGTTCTACACCAATAGTCAATCCATCCCTGGTCAGATCTGACCATAAACTAATCACCATGGAAATCCACATCACACCCACAGCCCCCACAAAGGTAACCACCTTGAAAAACTTCTCCAAAGCTGACTTTGGGCAACTAAAAACAGAGGTGGCTAACTTCACGGCACCCATTCCAATGGAAAATAACTGCATGACTGCCCAATAATACATCAATGCACTGTACGAACATGCACATAAATGCAAGGAAAATACAGCTGTGTACACTTACCATAAATGTAGATGTTTAAGTGTATTCACTGTTGCAGTATCACATTTGGGTTATCCTGCCGGGGTAGCCCTCACTCAGCCCGAATTCCAGAGGCTTAGTATTTCTGTGTCAGTTGCTGTCGCTCCAGGACTGACATCAGGTCGCCAGTGGTATAAAATCAGGCAGCTGACGCCATTACATCAGTTTTTCTTGCCCTGTCATGAGCCCCAAAATAGGGAGCTAGGTTATGGTGGTAGAACACCACCAGTAGAAAGTAAATACCAAAAAAATTCCCTGTGAGGAGAAAGGAAGAGAGAGAGAGAGAGATAAGGGGGATAGAGGGAGGGAAACCAGGACCGCAACAGTGAATACACTCGAACATCTACATTTATGGTAAGTGTACACAACTGTACTATGTTCTTCATGTTTCACTGCTGCAGTCATCCCATTTGGGTTGATTCCCAAAGCTGAAGAAAAGGGTGGAGGCAGTCAACAAGACTGGGGGCTGGCTAGGATGCCCTGCAAGACTGCTGTGGCAAAGCCTGCCCTGGATTTGGAGAAGATAGGCAGGTGGTAATGCTTGGTGAAGGCATGAACAGATGTCCATGTTGCAGCCTCCAGGATGTCCCTGGTGGGGACCCCTCTGAGAAAAGCTGCAGAGGTGGAGGTTGCCCTGGTGGAATGTGTCTTCGGGGGCGGTTTCCCGTGCTGTTTGTAACAGAATTGGATGCAGTGTGCTATCCATTTGGAGATTGTTTGGAAATGGCCTTGCCCTCTGCCCCTGCTGTAAAGCTGACTAGCAATTGATCAGTTTTTCTAAAAGATTTAGTCCTGTCCAGATAGAATCTCAACTGTCTGTGCACATCTAGAGAGTGCAGAATCCTTTCCCCCTTGTTTTGAGAGTTAGGGAAAAAGGTGGGCAATTGTATGGACTGGTTGAGAGCCACATAGGACACCACTTTAGGCATGAAGGATGGGTTAGTCCTGAGGGAGACCCTGTCAGCATGGAAAATGATGAAGGGCTCTACAGCCATGAGTGCTTGTAGCTCTGATACTCTTCTAGCTGAAGTGATGGCCAGAAGCAAGGTTGTCTTCCAAGAGAGAAATTTTAACTCTGCTGAAGCTGCAGGTTCAAAGGTGGGTAGGGAGAGCTTTTCCAACACAAAGTTAAGGTCCCAAGCTGGGGTAGGAGTGCTTCTGGGTGGCCTTAAGTTGTTAGCCCTCTTAGGAACTGTTTGATGAGAGGGTGTGAGAAGAGAGGTGGCTCTGTGCCTTAGTGAGCAGAGATGGCAAAGGCATGAATTTTAATAGAAGAGAAGGATAGACCCCTGTGTAGTAGGTCTGCCAGGTAATCCAGGATGAGAGGTAGAGAGGGCTGTGCTGTTCCAGCTCCCTTAGCCTGGATCCAGGTGCAAAACCTTTTCCACTTGTCAGCATAGGACTTTCTAATGCTGGTGAGTCTGGCCTAACATATAACATCTAGGACTTGTTTGCTTAGGCTGGCAGCTTGAGGAGAGTTCAGGGAATAAGTCAGGCTGCCGGGTTGAGGGTCTGCAACTGGGGATGCAAGAATTCTCCATTCCCCTGGGTCAGGAGTGTTGGTATCTGAGGTAAGTGCCATGATGGTAGGGGTGACAGGTTGCGTTGCATTGGGTACCAGTGCTGGCATGGCCAGTCTGGGGCAATCAGGACTGCCCTCGGTTTTTCCTCCCTTATTTTGAGCAGTACCCTTGGAATGAGTGGTAGAGGGGGAAATGCAAAGGCTGAGAGGTTTACCCACTGGAAGGATAGAGCATCCACTTTCCAGGCCCTGCTGTGAGGTTCCCTGGTGCAGAATATCCTGAGCTGATGACTGGAGTGGGAGGCAAAGAGGTCGACCTTAGGGGTGCCCCATTTCTGGGTTACAAGGATGAAGGTTCTGTGCTCTTGTTGTGGTTGCATGCTGCTGCCCACCAAAGAAAATCTTTCCTTAGACAAGGTATCATTGGTATGAGAGTTTCCAGGTCTTGAGAGTGTTGACACCAAAGGCTTTTTAGGTACCATTGTAGTTTTCTCATATGCAGTCTGGCATATGGAATGAGCAGGATGCAGGAGACCATGAACCCTACAGCTTGCAGGATTTTCCTTGCAGATAACGGAGTTCTGGTGGTTAGTTGAGAGAAGTAGCCTGTCAGGTAGACTTGTGTTTCTGGAGTAAGGAATGCCATCTGGGATGCTGTGTTCAGGCTTGCTCCCAGGAATAACATGTTTTGTGTGGGGACTAGTTTTGATTTCTTTTCGTTGATAGTATACCCCATGTAGGCCAGCAGGTCCTTTACAAAGGTCAGGTGCTGTAGCAGCTTTTCCTGACTGGCTGCCTGAATCAGGCAGTCGTCTACGTATGGGTAAATTTGAATATTTCTTTGTCTGCAAAAAGCAATGGCGGTAGCCAGACATTTTGTGAAAACTCTGGGAGCAGTGGATAAGCCAAAGGGAAGTGCAGAGAAATGAAAGTGCAGAGATCCTGCCTTGAAACGCAGGTATTTCATGCATGATTCCCTGACTGGGATGTGTCTGTAGGCCTCTTTTAGGCCTAGGGTGGCTAACCAAGCATCCTTGGAAAGCATTGGTAGAAGCTGCTGGAGGGTGAGCATTTTGAATTTTGGGAGGTGTTTAGAATGGATAGATCTAGAAAGGGGTGCCATGTGCCATCTTTTCTGGGTACCAGGGAGAGTCTGGAGTAGAAAGCTTGGCCTATCTGTTCTGCAGGAACCGGCTGTATTGCCCTCATGGAGAGCAGGGAAAGGACTTGCTTTTTGGCCTCTGCCCACTGGTTTGGAAGAAGATCTGGGAGCCCTTTTCGGGTTGGCGGAGTGTGGAAATAAAATTTGTATCCCCGGGACACTATGCTGAGGACCCATAGGTCACTGGTAATGGTGGCCCAAGTGCTTGCGTGGAAGGAGAGTTTTCCTCCTAGGGGCACAAGCAGGTGGACAGAGGTAAGGGGTGGAAGTGAAAAGTCATTGTGAGTTCTTACCATAAGGGGGTGGTTTTGCACTCCCTGTTTTTGAAGAGGAGGAACTCCATTGCTTAGATCTCTGCATTCCCTGGGGCTGCTGTCAGGGGTCTGCTTCCCCTGGGTCTGGGCTGAGCTGGCCTGGAGGGGCAGGAAAAGACCAGTGCTTAGAGGGGCAATGCCTACTGAACCTCGGTGGCTGGAACTGTAAGAAGTCATTAACTGTCTGCATAGATTTAGCTTTTTCTTCCATCTTTTTTAAGACCTCTTCTGCTTGGTGCCAAATAAGTTGTCTTTGTTCAAGGCTGCGTCCAATAATTTGGATTTGACATGGTCTGGCAAGGTCTGTTCCTTAAGCCAAGCATGCCTTCTAAGGACAGAACCAGTGACTGCTGCCCTGCAAAAATGCTTGTAGGGCATCAAAACCACATTGTAAGGTGTGCTTAGCTACTTGACTTGCAGAATGCATTAATTCTTGTAATTCTTTATTTTCTGCACAAGCAGGAAAAGAATATATTTTTTGTTTGAGGAGTTCCATGGTATGCTGCTGATATTTCAGCATGTGGAACTGACAATTTAATGCTCTAATAGCAAGAGTAGCAGAGGTGTATACTTTTTTACCCCATCTGTCTAATGCTCGGGAATCCCCATCTGAGGGTGTGGAATTCTTGGCTGAAGTTGCTTTGATTCCTTTAGGTCCTTGAGAGATGACCTTGGGGTCAGCAGTAGGCTTTCTGAAAAGAAATTTGTGTGTGTCAGGGACTCTGTAATACCTATCAGGTTTCCTGGGAGCAGGAGGAAGGGTGGCAGGAATAGTACAGTTGTGTACCTACCATAAACATAGATGTTCGAGTGTATTCACTGCTGCAGTCATTACACTTGAGGTTATCTGCCGGCAGGCTACCCACAGTCGGCCCGAGTTCCAATGTCTTGGTCCGGCATCGGTTGCTGTCGCCTCTTCCCTGACGTCAGTGCGCTAGGGGTATAAACGATGCAACAGACGCCATTTTCTTCAGTTTTTCTTGCCCCAGATGTCAGGTGCCCCCAGATAGTAAAGCTGGAAAAATAAAATTATGCCAAAAAGCATGCATGAACTAATATAAACATTTCCTTCATCTACAAGCAAATACACCACACAGGTTGTATAGAGTTGAGAAGTACAGAGAAGTCCCAGCAAAGTAAAGGGGGATGGTGGGTGGGTAACCTGGACTGCAACAGTGAATACACTCAAACATCTACATTTATGGTAGGTACACAACTGTACTATGTTCATCGTGTTTCACTGTTGCAGTCATTACACGTGGGTTGAATCCCAAAGCTGAAGTTGGGCGGCTGGGTCTAGATAGGATTTGGAGAGGCTACCAGGCCCTGCAGGACTGCAGTGGCAAAGCCTGCTCTGGATTTAGAGTAGAGAGGCAAGTGGTAGTGCTTGGTGAAAGTGTGCACTGAGCTCCAGGTTGCAGCTTCTAAGATGTCTTTGGTTGGTACTCCTCTGAGAAAGGCTGCTGAAGTGGCTGTTGCTCTGGTAGAATGTGGCCTAATGACCTTAGGCACTGATTTGCCATGTTGTGCATAACAGAAGCGGATGCAGTGTCCTATCCATTTTGAAATTGTCTGCTTTGTGATAGGTTTTCCTTGTGATCCTGAAGCATAGGCTACAAACAGCTGCTCAGTTTTTCTGAAAGCTTTTGTTTTGTCCAGGTAGAATCGTAGCTGTCTGTGTGCAGAAGTCTCTCCCCTTTATTCTGGGGATTTGGGTAGAAAGTTGGTAAATGAATGGTTTGGTTCAGGGCCACATTGGAAACTACTTTTGGCATCAATGTTGGGTTTGTCCTGAGAGAAACCCTGTCCTGGTGAAAAATGACGAAAGGTTCCACAGCCATTAATGCCTGCAACTCTGATACTCTTCTTGCTGAAGTTATTGCTAGGAGCAGAGCAGTTTTCCATGATAAGAATTTTATATCAGCTGTGCTGGCTGGTTCAAAAGGAGGCAGTGTGAGTTTTTCTAAAACAAAATTGAGATCCCAAGTTGGTACTGGTGCTCTCCTTGGGGGTCTTATGTTTTTTGCCCCTCTGAGGTACTGTCTGAGTAGAGGATGTGAAAAAATAGGAGGTTCCATATTGTAATGAGCTGAAATGGCAAAGGCATGGATTTTAATTGATGAGAAAGATAGGCCTTTGTCCAGCATCTCAGTTAAATATTGTAAAATCTGAGGTATATTTGGAACAAGTGGGTCGAGCCCTTTTGCCTGGTTCCAAGCACAGAATCTCTTCCATTTTTCTGCATAAGATTTCCTAGTTCTGGGCCTCCTGGCTTCTAAAATGACATCCATAACAGCTTTAGGGAGAGGTGCAGTCTGAGTGGCTACATTATCTGCCATGCTGCCAGATTTAAGGTTCTGAGTTGACTGTGCAGAATCTGATTGTTTTGTCGAGTCAGAAGATGAGGAATTTGAGGTAAAGGCCAAGCTGCGCCCTGAGACAAGCTCTTTAGGATTGGGTACCAGTGCTGGTGTGGCCAGTCTGGGGCAATCAGGATCATTTTTAGCCTTTCTTGTCTGACTTTTAGGAGCACTTTGGTAAGAAGAGGCATTGGTGGGAAGGCATAGACTGTCAGAGCTTTCCAGCTGAATGACAGAGCATCCACTTTCCATGCTTGAGAGTGATAAGTTCTTGTGCAGAATTTCTGTAGTTGGCAATTGTGAGGGGAGGCAAAAAGATCTATGTCTGGGTGTCCCCATTTCCTTGTTATGCAGAACATCTGTGGATTTAGTTTCCATTCGTGAGGGTCCATGAGATTTCTGCTTAGTTTGTCTGCCAGTGTATTTTTTGTTCCTGGCAGGAATTGTGCCTGTAGATGTACCTGACAGGTTAGTGCTGTGTTCCACAAGGTCATGGCTTGCCTGCATAGGGGGTAGGAATGCGTGCCCCCTTGCTTGTTTATGTACCACATAACTGTGGTATTGTCCGTCTTTATTAGTAGTTGTCCTGGATGTAGTAGGTCCTTGAAAGCTGTCAGGGCATTCTGTAGTGCTAGCATCTCTTTCTGATTGATGTGAAGATGCATTTGTTCCTTGGGCCACGTGCCCTGAATACATTTCCCTGCCATATGTGCCCCCCAGGCATAATCCGATGCATCCGTTGTTACTGTCTGCCTGGCTGTGGGTAAGGTGAAAGGCTGTCCCTTGTTGTGGTGACAGGCCTGTGACCACCATCGAAACTCCTGTTGTAGGCAAGGAATTAAAGTTATGACTGTCTCCAGGCTGTGACAATGTTGAGTCCAAACACTTTTTGGATACCATTGTAGTTTCTCATATGCAGTCTTGCATATGGAATTAGTAGAATGAGGGACGCCATGAAGCCCAGGGCCTGCAGAATTTTTCTTGCAGGGAGCTGGGTCTTTGTTTCCATCAGTTGAATGTATTGAGTCAGTTGCCTTTGTTTGCCTGGCGTGAGATAAGCCATCTGGACAGTTGTATTTAAGCTTGCACCCAGGAATATTATCTCTTGAGAGGGCACTAGTTTTGATTTCTTTTCATTTACTGTGTACCCTAGGCAAATTTGTAATCTTTTTACAAACGCCAGATGCTTTAGTAGAACTTCCTTGCTCTCTGCTTGAATAAGGCAGTCGTGCAAGTAGGGGTATATTTGAATTCCTTTTTGTCTGCAAAATGCAATTACTGGTGCCAGGCATTTTGTGAAGACCCTGGGCGCAGTAGATAAGCCAAAGGGAAGTGCAGAGAATTGGTAATGCATTGAGCCTGCTATGAATCTGAGGTATCTTCTGCAAGTTTGTCTGATTGGGACATGCAGGTATGCCTCCTTGAGGTCCAAAGTAATTAGCCAAGCCTTCTTGCCCAGCATGGGTAGAAGCTGCTGTAGTGTTAACATTTTGAATTTTGGAACATCCAGGAAAGTATTTAGGATTGACAGGTCCAGTATTGGTCTCCAGGCTTTGTCCTTTCTGGGTACTAAGAAAAGTCTCGAGTAAAATCCTTGCCCTGTTCTTACTGTGGTACTCTTTGAATAGCTCCCATGTCCATGAGAGCAGCAATTTGTTTTTGCGCCTCTGCCCGTTGGTTCTGTGGCAGGTCTGGCATACCTCTTGATTTTGGAAGTGTGTGAGAGTGGAACCTGTAACCTTGAGAGACAATGTTCAGTACCCATTTGTCCTGGGTGAGTATGTGCCAATTTTTTGAGAGCAGTACTAGCTTTCCCCCTAGGGGTGCTGCCAAAAGGAAAGTGCTTGGCATCTGTAGAGGGAAGTCATTGGGACTGTTTCCTATAAGGTTGTGATTTGTCTTCCCCTCCTTTGGGGGCTGAAGCACCCCATTGTTTAGGTCTGTAGGAGCCTTGGGGCTGAGATCTGCCTCTTGGGCATCTGTATCTGCCTCTTTGTGGCCTGTCTGACACTGGAAAGGACCAATTTTTTGAAGGCCGGCTTCTGCTAAACTTGGGTGGTTGAACCTGTAAGAAATCCTTTACTGTCTGCATTGATTTTGCTTTATCCTCCATTTTCTTTAACACCTCTTCTGCCTTAACACCAAACAAAGTATCATGCTGTAGTGGAGCATCCAATAATTTAACTTTAACATGGTCAGGTAAACTTTGTTCTTTCAACCAAGCATGCCTTCGAATAACAGAGCCTGTAACTGCGGCTCTACAAGAAGCCTCTAATGAATCAAAACCACATTGTAAATTATGCTTTCCCACTTGTTCAGCTGCATGCAATAAATCCTGCATTTCCTTACCGTCAGGACTTTCTGAGATTGAAACCACTTTCTGCTTTAACAATGACATGAGATACTGTTAATATTTAAGCATGTGAAACTGGCAATTTAAAGCCCTTACAGCTAAAGTAGCAGAGGTGTAAACTTTTTTCACCATCTGTCCAGAGCTCTGGAATCTCTATCCGAGGGGACAGGATTTTTAGCAGTGGAAGCCTTAACCCCTTTAGGACCCTGAGAAATTGTTTCTGGATCTGCAGCAGGGTTTTTGTAAAGAAATTTATGAGAGTCAGGGACCCTGTAGTACCTGTCTGGCTTGACTGGTGCAGGGGGTAAAGAATCAGGAGTCAGACTGGATTCAGAAAAAACATCATCAACAATATCCAGCACAGGGGGAATAGCCAGGGGCCTGTGCTGGGGCAATAAAAGAAAGTCTCTGAGCCTTTTCTTGGATTCTGAATAATCCTGGCTCTCCCAATGGAAATGCTCCCTCATGGTGTGCAGGGTTTCACCAAAAGAATAATACTCAGGCAGAGAGGCTGAAGATATGGACTCTTCTGCATCAGAGTCCTCATAGGGAGGGAGAGAGTATCCCTGGTCAGAAGAGGAATCAGAGGAAATGGAAACCTGGTCAGAGGAGTCATAGTCAGTGTCTTGCCTAGGCCTTTTGTCAGGAGGGGGATGGGAACCCCTGATTAAAGTAATTAGGTTTTCGGCCATTTTAAGCATCTGTTTCTTTGGCATGGATGACTGTTCAGTAAAATGCTGTACTTGCTTCTTTGTCTTTAATGGTGTTTTTAACGTTGCCTTGGCTGCTGTAGTGGGCTTAATTGTAAGCTGAGAAGGTCTGAAAACACCCTCAGAAGCCAATGCCTGCTCAGCGGCTCCGGACCCATCTGAGTGAATAGTTTCCGTAGGCCCAATACCTTGAGTTTCCACAGGCCTCTGTGTCTCCACGTGGCTGTCGGCTAGGGCCTGTGGCTCTGAGGTAGCAGGTGTCAGGGGCTGCGAAAGCATCTCACTGAGAACCAGTGAACCGGCGGCTGGCCAAGAAGAGGCTTCGTCACCGGTTTTGGACCTCAGATGCCTGTCCTTTTCTTTGCCTTTGCGTTTTTTATAAATTCCGGTCGTCGGTTGTTCCGACGGCATTATGTAATTAAACCTTCGGCCAAAATAATGTAAAGCACAATCAAACTGACGTTTTATAGTGCGTTTGTTGAATCTAGCACAAAACCGACAACTAGTAACGTCGTGGGCAGGGCCTAGGCAAGGAATACAGTAAGAGTGAAAGTCCTTATGAGGTATTTGCTTTCCACAAGAAATACAATTATTAACTTTTACTGACATCGGTCTGGAGCAAGAAAAAGTTTCCCCAACGGGGTACTTAGCTTTATTGAAGACTTCAGTTCTGAAACTCAATTTCGAAAATCTCAGGAGTCGGCCGACCGGCACTTGCGAACTGCTTTTGCTTCGGGCACCGCGTGGCAAGAAAGACTGAAGAAAATGGCGTCGGTTGCATCTTTTACACCCCTGGCGTACTGACGTTAGGGAAGAGGCGACAGCAACCAACGCCGGACCAAGACTTTGGAACTCGGGCCGACTGCGGGTAGCCTGCCGGCGGATAACCCCAAGGGTAATGACTACAACAGTGAAACATGATGAACATCAGACTGGATTCCATAACAACATCATCCACAACATACAGGACAGGAAGAATAGCCAAATGTCTGTTCTGTGGTAGATTTAAGAATTTCCTGAGTCTCTTTTTTGACTGAGGATAGTCCTGACATTCCCATTGGAAATACTCCCTTAAAGTATGTAGGGTTTCCCCAAATGAAAAATCCTCAGGTGGAGAGGCAGATGGAATGGATTCCTCTGCAATCAGAATCCTCATAAGCAGAGAGGGATTGCATACCTTCATATTCAGATGCATCAGAGTCATCGGACTCCTGTTCAGATAAAACTACTGGAGGCAAGTCTCTCTTTCTTTTGGAAGGGGTAGACTGGGTTCCCCCTGATAAGCATAATAAGGTCTTCTGCCATTTTAAGCATTTGAGACTGAGGCAAGGAAGCAGGTGCCTGAGCTTGGGTCGTCGATTTTTTGGGTGTGGTTCGTACACTAGGCCTTAGAAACTCAGTATTTTTAGAAAGAACTGAAGAAGCGAAAGAAGTCTATGTCAAGAATCAGTAGTGCGAAGTACTTCCTCGGAAGCTGGTGCCTGCTCAGCGGTTCCAGACCCATCCAAGGTAGAGACATCCGCAGGACCCTTAGTCGAAGAAGAGTCTCGTGGCATACCTGACTCTGAAAGGGTCTCGGTAGTGGCCTGCGAATCCACAGAAGCGGGCATCAGGAACTACGAAAGCGCCTCACTGAGGACCGGAGAAATGACAACTGGAAACGTCGTTGGCAGTTTTGGACCTATGCCGTCTGTCTCTGTCTTTATCCTTGTGGTTTTTTTGGAAGATCGGTAGACGGATGGCTTACCGAAGTCATATCGGAATTCAAGGACTGAGAGCGAAAATATCTAGCTACAATAAGGGCCCGGCAACGTATAGTTCTGGGTTTTGCATCCAGGAAGAAAGAGGTCATCATCTCTCTCTACTCTTTTCTCATTAGGCCAATCATGGAGTATAATGCCCCATTTGGCGTGTACCTCACAAGACACCTGCAACAGCTGGAGAGGCCACAGAAGTACCTCACGAAGAGAATCCTAGGCATTAAACACATGTCCTACATGGACAGACTCAAAAGACTCCAGCTATTCTCGGTCTCATATCGCCTACTTAGAGGCGATCTCTGCTTGATTTACAAAGCCATGTCTGACCCAGCTGTGTTAGAAATGCTAAATCTAAAGAAATCCCAATCCCTCCACACCACACACTCCAGAGACCTCAACCTCATTACCACAATCAACAGAACATGCTGGAGGCACAGGTTCCTCACCCAGAGACTACCCATGCTCTGGACTAGACTTCCCATACATGTCAAGCAGAGTACCTCGCTGTCCCTCTTCAAGTGAGTGGATGAGTAATAGAAAGTTCACCCCAGGGATCACTCCAGTGGCTCTACTTGACAGAAGCACTGAGAACTAACTTTGGGCGGTACGATGCCAGGGCATTTCTATGGGCTAGGCTTGTAAAGGCTCCAGGGCCATTAGCCTAGTACACACCTATGAACCTAAATAATGTAGGTCATAAAATTACAAGTTCTGCTAATTTCAGTGCTACAGGAAAAAATATTTCTGCTATGCAATTTGTAGTACGTATCTGCTACTCCTGTGTCCTCTGACTGTTTAGTGGCTGGAAAAAAGGCTATACAACTAAGCTAGTTGACTTAGCTATGGGAATTTAACTAACAGGATGGGTTTTGTTGCCCCCTTTTTTTTGGTTTTGTATGCAGGACTCGCAATGATTATATTTAGGAGGCTTAAAGAACAAACACATTTACACTTTATTTTCTTGCTTGCTTGTTATATGGGTAACTGAACTGGTCCTTCAAAAGGCCTTTACAGCTAATACCTCCTGATTTAGGTCACTGCGGCAACTGTACATAAAATATGTATGAAAATTTCAGTGCAGTGATTGACATGTTTTTGTGAAACGGGAAGAGATCAGAGAACCTGAAGAAAAAACACAAAAGACAGTCAGAAAACATGCAAAACTCCACAAACTTAAAGATGACCAGAGGTTAGGCCTGATGCTCGGATGCTTGAAAGATGTACAGCAAAAATTCCACTAAATCGCCATATGCGCATGCACACACACTCACAGACCACACACATATGGGTGTACCAAATAAAACCGAAATCATCATAATGTCAAAGTCACTAACATCAACAGAAAAAAAAAAATCTACATGGCACTGCACATGCCCCAACAGACAACCTTAGAGCTTGAAACTTTAACACATTGTTTTTGCAGGTTGTGGAAATTCTCCCTGGAATACCCCCCCCCCAGCCCCTGTTAATTATATACTCAAACAATAAGATCACACAATACCGGGGAAACAGCATATTCACTAACCCTGGTAATGTTGAGATCTCTCACAACCTAATCAGCTGTTGTGATAATCAAACTGTCTACAAAACAATTGCCAACTATACACAGACAGCTGACTATATTACTGGCTCACACATACAAATATACTGTGTGTGCACATGTAGACATACATACATAGATCTATATGAGTTAGGGTCCACTCAAAGTGAGTCTCTCTCTCTAAAAGCCTAACTAACCCAAGACAATTTCCTCATATGGCATTTAATTCCTTGTTAAATGTCTACAAGACGCTGTTAAATGAAATACATCATCAAACCTGCTGCTTAACTAAATATTCTTTTATGGAAGGGGTATATTCAACTTATTATGTGATTCTCTGTTCAGATTTTAGTAAATGAACTGCAGTCCACTGCTGGTGGACAGACCTTTGAGACAGTCTAATAGATGGAATACGTCTGCTTCAGCATATGAATAAGTGAGTAGCTTAGCACTTTTTCTGCATGCAGAAATGTTTAAATGCTAGTCAACATTGATATATGTCACAAGATACAGTTTAAGAAGCAAAAAACATGCTGCAAACCCTACAGTCATTAGGTGCCATTTCCAGGTAGGAGTAAACAAGTTGGTGGCTACCTTAGAAGTTACCAGCAAGGGATAAATCAGTTCCTTACACAAAGGCAGACAAAATAAATGATTTTATGTTTATTCTATTGTAAGTGACCTCCCTAGCAATTTAAATCACTGGAAATTCCTCCCCCACTCACAAAAAGGGGGGGGGGGTGAGATGCAGCTATCCCTAGTGCAGCGTGGGCATTTTAATTATTATTCAAACATTCTTCTCTGAGTTTGACGGATCTAAAGGGGTCTACTGGGACTTGATATGCTGTGAGCAATTTCACCTTCGCTCTTAAGTACCTTACCTTAAGTAGCTCAGCTACATGTGCATAACAATAAATGCCGACTTGGCACTGACAAGTGTATTTATTAAATAACCTGCTTAAAACACTCCTCGCTGTTTGTGCTTCTTTGTGTACAGCTACCTCTGTGGGATCTGCATACCATCTGTTGTCCCACATCGTCAGATTTCCATGCTTACAGTTCAAGTGGCTGAAACAAGCACTTGTGCATTTAAAGCAGCAATAGCCTAAGAGAGTTGTGAAACATTTGAATCAAAGGTGAGATCAGATTACTATTATGACTGCTACCACTGCTATTAGGATTACTATTATGAGTATTATATTTTGCAATATCCTACAGGTGTAAGAGTCTCATATCCATGATCTGGTGATCCTAGTAACATCAAAGTATCACATACAGTTTTGCACTTTAAGGAATAACATATAAAGCATGGAACTTTTATAAACTGTATCCGACTTTTAAAACGTCTGTGCAAAAGTTAAACAATATCACTTTCTTGCTTGACTTATGCTCTAGTAAATCCTCTCTTGTATTATGACATTTTCAACAGTATAGAAACCTCCTCTGAACAACAAAGGTAATGTTGCAGGCGTATAAATGCAATCAACATAAACAAACGTAAAAAAAAAATTATAAGCATATAAACACAACTATCAGCAAACTCCAGAGGAAAGTGTTGGGCTTTTTCAAAAAAAAGCATATTGCTGATTGGTTGCTACACTGTGCTTGTAACCAGCATTTGCTAGATCTCCTCCCCTTGCTGTACCTGTGCCTGCCCTGTTCATGAAATGTGACACAACTGCCTGCCCCCTAGACATCATGCTCACTGCAAAGGACCTGGGCACAGCAGCACACTGGCTAATGGAAACACACAGGTGCACTTAAGTCTTACTATCAGTGGCTTACATACAATACAGTTGTTCAGAAAACCTATGTTTGGTCCACAGATACTTGAGCATACTGGCTTGAGTTGTCATATGCTTTTGTTTTCTTGCCTGGTGTTATGCCCAGCAAGTTTTTACATACTTGCTTATTAACGAGTTTATGATGACATGAAACTGGTATACCCAGAAAAAAAAGACAGGCATTATGCTGTGTCTGTCAATGAACATTCATTTTCTAAGATACAGTGACCTCAGAGCAGGACTAAATAAAACATTGCTAGTGTTGTGGTGACTCCCAGTATAAAGAATGTTTTGTTGTTGTTGTTGTTACAGCTGCTCTAAACTAGTGCTTCCAAAACTTTGCAAGATGGACGACCCCTTTTATAAACAAAATATTTTGGCGGACCCCTATATGTGGCGGTACATATATGTTACGTTCGGATCAACCCCCAATCCTGCCAACCCCCCCCCCCCCCCCCCCCCCATGCAGCCATTTCAGTGTTACATTACTTGGCTATTTCTCCTCAGTTGCCATAAACACTGTTCAAAGCTCCCAGTGTGCATACTGTTTCTGCTTTACTTCTACAATGATTACAAATATTTGGATTTAATTTAAAACTTTTATTTCAAATTTTGTAGCACAAACACTGATGGGCATTTGCTAAACTAAAGCTAAACAAAGCAATAAGGTCTCACAATGAAAACAGACAGCATTATAACTTCTCGGCCTTTGAAACTCTCATTCACTGAAACCCAAATTCAAAGAAAATGCATCTGGGCAGTGGTAGGTTAAGTTTACCTTTGGGCTGTTTTCAAATCATAGGCCACTTGCACACATTTTAGGACCATGCAAACGTTCTTTGATTCACCGTCCTGACTGTATTATAACACATAATAACTGAATTATATCCCTTGTATAATACAGCACCACTTAGTACAGCATGTTTTAAATGTATAGTTCTGCACATTTCTCCAGTAAGCAATGAAACAAAACATATGAACCAATAATGACAAAGCTGTCCAATTCAGAAACTTTCAACCATATTCTGTCATTACAATCCACCAATATCAGTCAATTAAGTACAATCTCTGGTAGAAGTAAAAGTCATCTGAATCATTGCTCATTAAAGAGATCTGTAACTAATGAAAAGTTTACAGCTAGCAAACAACTTTACATTTGAGTGTTTCATCAACACATTCAATGCCTGTTGCCCTTGAAGAATAAATTAAGTACTTATGTTACATTAACAAATGGTACACTCGTAATATTGCATGGATGGCAAACTGAAAACATGTTCATGGTTACTAGACATCTCATTCAAAGGACGACGTATTCAGCACCCCATGAAAATGCAACGCAGTATCAGCAATCTACCTATATGCTGGGTGAGTAGAACCCACAGCCTTCTGCATTAAAATGCAAGCATGCTACCCATTGTGCTACTAACACTGCTTTAAAATTCTGTACCACAATAGTGATACCATCTGCTATCTAGCTAAACAAAACAGTTGCATATTTTAAGCAGACTTAGCATGAGCAGCAGTAAACTTCTCTTCACTTGAAACTCAATTCCTTGAGAAATGCACTTGAATCTCGGTGCCTTGAAAAATTCAGCTTGGTAGCTGGGGAAGAGAGGATTTGGACTCTTGTTTCCTATAGCTAAGGTACAGGGTTTGAGCCTAAGCAAATTACTAACCAGCTCCTAGCCCTAACTAGGGCATTTCACTCTCTCACACACACACACCTCAACCTCTTAGTGCAAGAAATCCAGACAAAGTCTAAAATAAATAGGGACAGACTATACATATTGCTCTCATGAACTTAGAAAATTGCTAGAACAGGATTTGTGTTAGTATGCATTTTTTCTCATCTGAAGCATTATAAATCTAAAACTCAAATGTTTGCAATATTTAGCAAATTCAATCCTTTTTATGAGGAACAGGCAAACATATGGGGCAAAAATCTGGAAATTCTGCAAATACCTGGACAGTTGAGGGGTATGCTACCTACATCTTGCACACACACACCTACCTCCCTCCCTCTTACATATACATACACACACACACACACACACCACTCCCTTCCTCTTTACACTTACACTTTTAAACACACAAACACATCATACCTCTCAACCTTTTCAGTGCAAGAAATATGGACAAAGCTTGTCAAAATGGGGGGGGGGGGGACAAAGGGCCAAAACCAAGGATACATTTTAAGTATTGCTCTTATAAACACAGAAAGTTTACAGAACAACAAGTTTTGCATTAGTACAAATTTTCTGAAGCATATGAGGTCTAAAGCTCAAAAGTCTGCCATTATTTCCTGACTTCAGTCCCCAATGATTTGCCACAGATTTGCCAGAAAAACGCTATTTTATGAGAAACAGACCAAATAATCCAAAACTCTGGACATTCTGCGAAAAACTGGACAGTTTACCGCTACGCTCTCACCAGGCAACACTTCATATTCAAGCCTTGATTAAAAAATACATAAATAAATACCTTCAGGGTCTTTCAACAACATTGGCCGGATCAGCTCTGCAGTAATTTCTATTAGCTGGCAAAAGGGAGAGAAACCATACCCATAAAAGCAACCAACAAATCCAGGACCTGTCTTACTTGGAGGGAACAGAACAGTTGTTTAAATTTCCCTACAAGTTATAAATGCTGGCAGAAAACACAGGGCACGTGAGGAGCTGCTCAACGTCAGTTGTTCCTTCTTCTCTAAAAACTCAGGGCAAGCAGCTGCTTAGCCACAAATGCAGAAATTAAGCTGCTCAGCCACAAACAGGGAAATTTGTTTATTTTTCTTTTTTTCTTTTTTTAAATAAATTGTGGATGAGCTGCACTTTTCTTTTTTCATTCACAAGGTCGGTCGCAGCCAATGCCCGAAATCCAGGTGGGTGCAAGTGAGCTCACTGACCCCAAGAATTTATCATACAGACCTCCAGGGGTCCGCAGACCCCAGTTTCAGAAACACTGCTTTAAATTGTGTAGCTCAGGCTCATGCACCATGAGAACATGTTTACCTGAGCTGTCATCCACATCTACTATATGTGGGCTGCTGAAATGTGGGGTTCTGTGAAACAAATATATACAGTTGAGCCGCTGTGATGTGCTAACTCCACAGCTGCAAAACCGTGGAGAAAAGAATAAACACCACAAACAGTGAATCAGTGCTAGAGTACATGATCGTGGCCACTGTCAACCCACACATTCTCTTTTAGACTCACTTTCCTAATAACTCCTATTATCAGGAGCTTTCTACATGACACACCTCATTAGTAAGGGTATGTCATCCGGGGACAAGGTGGTCATAACATTCCTGTATTCTTCCCTTATAAGGCCCATTATTTAGTAAGTGTCCCTTTTGGCATGTACCGCACAAAGCATATACAGCAGCTGGAGAGACCACAGAGGTTTCTCACTGGGAGAATCCAGGGCCTCAAATATCTACCTTACACAGATGGGCTAAGAGCCCTATCCCTCTACTCAGTCTCAAAAAGACTCCTCAGAGATGAACTCTGTCTGGTATACAAAGCAAACTAAGACTCCGCGCCTTGATGGGACTGCTGCATATCCGCAAGTCAAGCTCCACTTGAGTAACACGCAAGGGCGACATCAAACTGGTCTGCGACATCAACAGGACTTGTTGGCGAGACAGGTTTGTGTCCCAGAGACTCCCCCTTCTGTGAGATAGACTCCCTCTCCAAGTCAAGCAGACTACCTCATTAACCCTTTTGAAGCGCAACCTGGATAATTGGATGGGGAACAGAAAATATACCCCCTGGGATTCCACCTGTGTCCCTGATGGACAGGGGCATCAGGTGCTGACTTGTCAAAACATGGGCTAAATTCTTAGTTAGGTTTATAAGGACCACAGGTCCAATAGCCTAGTAACTTCCTATGATCAGAAATGACACCATCACATGCTTTTGTAGACTTCTGCACTTTTCTATCATCAGTTGTGATTCAGTGAAATGAGTTTTCAGTCAAATGATTTCAAACATTTAACACACACACACACACACACATATATATATATATATATATATATATATATATATATATATATATATATATATATATATATATATATACACACACACACACACACGCGCGCATAGAAATTATCATAATGCAATGCAGATGGCCTTAACTTCCCAAAGTATGAAGAGCTACTGATACTAGGGAATATTTCAGAAGAAATTAATTGTGAGCAAAGCTGTTCATGATTTGGCATTGACACTTGCACTGTAGTTCGGACCACTGCATTCAAAGCAGAACTGGGTGAAAAAAGCACAATATTTATCTGTAAATACCTACACGAGAAAGTTCCAAAACCTGTGTCAGCATATTACTATAGCAAAGAGATCAGTGTCTCAAGGACCAAACAACAAACCAAGGTCTGTAACTGCCATCTAAAAACTTGTTGCCGAGGCATTCAGCAGCACCATATATTAAAAGGATAACAGATTCTACTGTGTGACACATATGCAAACAAACCTCCTCTTGCAGTATGTTAAATGTAAAGCAGTATGTGTAGTATCGAAATCTTGAAAATCATAATAGTTGAGATCATAATATCGAATCAAAATACCAAAGACCA
>NC_056735.1:720221135-720301135 GCF_019279795.1 Protopterus annectens | reverse complement strand
CAGCCATCACCGTCAGCCACAGACATTTCAAATTGTAACATACTTGTTGCACCCACTCCCCCATGTAATGACTCTGGATGTGTCCAAGCAAGGCAAGGAGCAGTTATGCAATGCAAGTGTGCAGAGTATTCCCCCATCCAAGGTAGACACAAGTACATTAGTGTTTTTTCATCTGTCCTTGATTTGGCAGAATGTTCTGGTTTTTGGTCATTTTTATACTGTAGATTTATGCTTATTATTCAGAAAATGCATGTTGTCGCAGTGCCCTGTTTCTCTGTGTTTAAGTAGCAATGCTTTAATGAACATCAAGTAATCTTGTCAGAGATTGTAAGATGCAAATAAGCTTTAATGAGCATACTGTTAAAGAATTACCAACATTAAAAGCCTTTTTGTTGTTGCCATGCAGAGAATATTTACATAACTAGATAACGTATAATCCTTAGGTATTTAAATGCATATGACAGTATTTGTAATAAAGGGCAGGATTACAGTATTTTCAGAAGCTCATTACATCTGCTGGAGACTTGCATTCATCTTTGCAGGCTTTACCCATAAACTAAACAGAATGCCAATCTATCATGTGTGGTCCATAACCTGTGCAGTAATCCTTTAAGCAATTTACCTTGAGCTTGTTTCTTGTTTGCTGTTCATTTTTTACTTTGATCATGTCTTCCCCATGAAACAATAGATAGTTGTTGTCAGGCAGCAGGTCTTTTTTGGATAAGAAACATTTTTACAAGTGGGGGTATCACAGAGATTGCCACTTTGAGCATGTTACTTGGTACTTTTATAAAGCTAAATGTTGGTCTTTTCGGCTTTTCCCGGTTAGGGGTCGCCACAGTGGAGCTCCGGTCCACTAATGATTGGCAGTAGATTTTTTTATGGTGCCGAGTTGCCAGCCTGATGCCTAACCTTCAGCGAAGGCAAGCCCATTCACGCATGTTTTTCAGAGGCCACTCGATCATGGGGAGGACATGCAGACTCCACACAGAAGGCACTCCAGCCATGACTGAATATAAATTATAATTAGAACTGCAGTGCAAGGAGAAGTGGTTTGAGATGAGTGCTGCTTGTTTTTTTTTATACTTGATTTTGACTGGCATTCCAGTAATGCATATAAAAAAGTAATTTATTTTTTCATGCCTCACAACCTTTTTGTTTCCCTCTAGATATTAAGTAAGCTGTCATGTAGCCAATGCATTGAAATATTTTTTTCTTCTACACTTCATTTTGTCTTGATTGGACTCTTGTAATGACAGTTTGGCACCCAGGGCCACGTATTTAATTAAAGTTCCATTTGGTGTGGTTTTGAGCATAGCTCCACCCCTTTCTAGTTGGCCACACTCCTTCCCACTGGCCCCACCCATTCAGCTATCTCCTGCAGCCCCACTTTAATTTGAAGTCACCAGCCGTCACTGGATACAGGTAACAGTGATGACTGATACTCTGCTCAGGCTCCTCCTCCCTAAGGTGAGGTCTCTTTTGGAGAAAAAAAATCTCATTAAAGACTGTATTAAGTGGCCATCAATGAGACTGCCACAATGAAGAGATTTTATTTTTCACTTTCAACTTTTTCCCACAATGTAGTTTGTGTCCACATAACATGACACACTCTAGACATAAGAAATGACTTGAATTTTTTTTATGTTTAAATACAATGACAGTGCTGTAATCTCTGAAAGCAGTGACAAGAGTTTCTTTTTCACTGAATTCCTCTGATACATGCTAAGGGTAACCTGCTAAGAAGCCTTCCACTGTTCATTTACACTTTTTTTCCACATAAAGTAAACAAACTACAGGGTTTCATTAATCATTCAACGTTTATTCATTTTGCAATTACTAACTTAATACAATTCAGGTTCATTAATGAGCTTGAGGCTATTCCAGTACACTCTGGCCACAGGACAGAGAAACAGGATGCAAGTGCAAACACAAAACACACACACACACACACACACACACACACACACACACACACACACACACACACACACAAGCACTTTAGGATATGGAAGAAAATTTAAAGCACCCAATAGTTGTCACTTTCATTTACTAAGCTACCATTTGCATTTTTGTTAATATTATGCTTTGAAAAACATTACATCAAAAGATTTAGACTAACATTCAAGTCCAGGTTTGCACATATTTTGCATCTTTGATTTTCTAAATAAGTACAAGATTTTTGAATTTGTGCGCCTGTCTTGTTTAAGAAAAAAAAAGAATGGGAGATTAACATTTTGTACTTGAGACATTTTTTTCTGGAGGCTCAGGACTCGTATATAGTTTGCCAAGCTATCTTTATTTCAAAGCAAACAGAAGGATTTGTTTCTATTTAATGTCCTTCTCTATGCAGAAACTCCTGTGTCCAAGCTGAGGCTTGGCATTATTTCCACTGCAATTTAAATGTCTATATTTTACAGATTGTAGCTTCTACTGTAAACCAAACCCTTTACTTTAACACTAAGAATTTACTTCTTTACTGAAGTTCAGTATTAAGCTTCCTCGATTCAGAGTTTAAATTGACTCATTTATCATTTAAAGGATAAAACTGCCTATTTGTTTGCATGATACATTTCTCATAGATGTACACTGCAGTGCACACTCAAACATCAGTTTCAGAGACTATATTTTTGTTTTGCTAAGGATGACAACCGTACATATAAAGGCATTTAATACTGGTATGCCTCTTATTGTTCGTTTTATAATATTCAAGCATGCTTTGTTTAACAATACAAGCAGCACCATTTAAAAAGCAATATTTTTGAAAGGAAATCAAACTTTGTATGCTTGAATTTATGACATCAGACAGCAAGGGGTAGGTTGGCTTCCTTTGAAGAAGGGTAGTATTTCTGGAAAAAAGGAACAGGAAAGTAAAGCTACTGCTGCTGTCTCTTCAATCTTTGTCCTGTTCCCCAGTTTAATACTTCCTTGATTCCCTTAACACAATCAAAGGCCACACAGATATTGGCAAATATCCTGAATGCTGTACTAACCACAATGGCACGGAGTACAGCAAACTACTATTACTAACCATAACAAACATAACAAGGACACCCCATAGTAATACATCATAGCTTTGCTGCAACACTTAACATTTAAAGTTGCACCCAGATGCACAATAACCAGAAATGCAGTGGAGAAAGAGGGGATGTTTGGCTGACTATACACAAGAAATACAGTCCACAGTAATGCCTTTCATCTTATTCCCTTCCGGCAATAACAGAGAAAGGCTGAAATCTCTGGTACACCTTCATATGTGTGTGATGCACTTAGGTGATCCTACTAAGGTCAAAAAGAGGTTTCCAAAGTTGCACAATATCGACAGAAAAGTGTCTGAATGAGCGAATGCATATTGGCATTCGCTCATTGCAGATTCGGCATTTTGGGTACAGATTGCACTACAGCGGGGGATCAGGACATGAACCCTTTCCCCACTGTAGTGCGATCTCGGAGTTAGTATATTAAAGTAGGGGGGTGTGGGGGGCACAGGGGGGCATGCCCCCCTGCATTATGATGTGTATTCGCAGTTGTAGTTCGAAAATCAGCAAATCTGCTTTTCGATATGTTGATTTTCGAACTACGGTGACTGTCGAAGTTTAAATTTCGCGCTTTAGAGTCGCACAACAGTGCGATAGTAATTTTGATTTTCGCTTATATGAAGGTATACCGAAATCTCCTCCTACGGAAAAAAAAAAAAGGGAAATGTAGACATGTCTGACTGACCATATCAGAAATTTAAAAAAATTGTTAGGTATTTCACCTTCTTCCAGCATTAACACACAAGAGAGAAAAATTCATTTTCCTAATAATCAGTTTGTGCATGACTACTTCCTACATATATTCAAATGTTTAACTGTGCTCAAACCTACTCAGCTCACTCTTACTTTACAGTAGACAAGAACATCCAAACATCTTTTCAGGTCACTCATTTGTTAGCATGTGGATCACAGCTGCTACTTTTAAAATTACCACACTGCATATTTCATACACTATCGCAAGGGAGAAATGAGGCTGCCATCACAAACAACTCTGTCACCTCTCTGCTAAACTATTTCCATACAGTAGCTGCAAACTGTTTATATACAAACTACAGTTTATAACATTTCTTTAGGGATGTTCCCACATAGACGCAAGTACATAATACAGTATTGTTATTATCAGGAAAGATCAGTTGCGTAAAATCTTACCATAACCATAGATGTCCTTCTCTTCTATGTTGCAGTATTCCTTCCATATGGGTTGCATTCTGCCCAACGACCCGGCGTCCAGCCTGTACACAAATGCTTAGAGCCACTGCCCGTACATGGGTCGTCACACGTAGGCGCAGACGTCAGCCATAAAAAGGACGTCTGCATGTACCATCTTTAGAATAAGAAAGCCCCATGAGAAAAACCCAGGGGAGACTAGGTGGATCATCCTAGGAAAGAGCAAGATGTAGGGGGAAGGTGGGAGGGATAGAATATTGCAACACAGAAGAGAAGGACATATATGGTTATGGTAAGATTTTTACATAATTATTCTATGTCCTTCTAATCAATGTTGCAGTATTCTTTACATATGGGAGAGTGTAAGAGCTGAAAGGGAACACAGGGAGGAGGACAGAGAAGGAGAAACTAAGAGGAAGCATTTACCAAGAATCCATCAGAATTGCCGTAGCAAATCCTGCTCTGGATCTAGAAATGGAGTCCAATTTCTAATGTTTCGTGAAGGTATTAACAAATGATCAGGTGGCTGCTTCCAAGACGGAATGGCCATCCAGACCCTTGAAGAAGGCCCCTGAGGATGCAAATGACCTAGTGGAATGTGCTTTGACAGATACTGATAAGGACTTCCACGGAATTCATAGCAAAACACAAAAGATCTTAGAAATCCATGTGGATACAGTTTGTTTGGACACAGGCAAGCCCCGAGATGAAACAACACAAAAAGTTGGTCAGATTTCCTGATAGACTTTGTCTTGTCAAAGTAAAATCTGAGTTGTCTATACACATCTAAGTTGTGTAAAATCCTCTCACTAGACGACTGAGGTGAAGGGAAGAAGGTAGGCAATTGGATGGATTGACTTAGGTGACAACTCATTCACCACTTTAGGCATGAAAGAAGGGTTATTTCTCAAGGATACCCTATCCTTATAGAAGGCCAGAAAGGGAGGCAAAGCTATTAATATGCCTGAATTTCAGAAACCCTTCTGGTAGAGATAAAGGCTACAAGAAGCACTGTTTTCCATGTGCAAAACTTTAGGGAAGCCAAAGCTGTTGGTTTAAAAGGGGTCTGGGTAAGTTTTTCCAGCATATAATTGAGATCCCAGGGAGGAGGAAAGAACAGTTGTGTACACTTACCATAAATGTAGATGTTCGAGTGTATTTAACTGTTGCAGTCATTACATTTGGGTTATCTGCTTGCATTAGCCCTCAGTCAGCCTGATTAACAAAGTCTTGGGTCCTGGGTCGGTTGCTGTCCCTTCTTCCATGACGTCAGGTAGTCAGGGCTATAAAACATGCAGCCGACGCCATTACATCAGTTTTTCTTGCCCCAGATGTCAGGTGCCCCCCCCAATGGGAAGCAATTAAATCTATAAATACAAGTATACACCTTCAACAAAAAAGCAAATACACCAAAAAGCTTTTTGAGTAGAGGTATAGCCAAAAAAACAAAGGGGGCTGGAGGGAGGGTAACCAGGATTGCAACAGTGAATACACTCGAACATCTACATTTATGGTAAGTATGCACCAACTGTACTATGTTCTTCGTGTTTCACTGTTGCAGTCATTATATTTGGGTAGATTCCCAAAGCTAAGGTTGGGAGGAGGAATTTAAATAGAATTAGGACCAGCTATAAAGGCAGTGCAAGACTACAGTGGCAAAACCAGCTCTGGATTTAGAGAAAATTGGCAAATGATAATGCTTGGTGAAAGTATGTACAAAACTTCAGGTAGCAGCTTCTAAGATGTCCCTTGTAGGGACGCCCCCCGAGAAAGGCTGTAGAGGTAAGATGCAGCCCTGGTTGAATGGGGTCTGTTACCATGTGGGATAGGTTTTCCATGATGCTTATGGCAAAAATGAATGCAGTGGCCTATCTATTTTGAAATGGTTTGCTTTGAAATAGCTTTGCTCTCTGTTCCTGCAGCAAATGCCAGCAGCAGTTGTTCACATTTCCTTTAAGGTTTAGTCCTGTCCAAGTAGAATCTAAGTTGTCTGTGCACATATAAGGAGTGCAGTATCCGCTCCCCTTTGTTCTGTGGGTTAGGAAAGAAGGTAGGCAAATGAATGGACTGATTAAGAGGCACACTGGATACCACCTTGGGCATGAAGGAGGGATTGGTTCTGAGGGACACCCTGTATGCATGAAAGATGATGAAAGGCTCCACTGCCATAAGGGCCTGTAATTCAGATACCCTTCTTGCAGAAGAGATTGCTAAAAGGAAAGCTGTTTTCCAGGAAAGGAATTTTAAATCTGCAGTAGCAGCTGGCTAGAAAGGAAGAAGAGTGAGTTTCTCCAAGACAAAGTTAATGGTCCCAGGCTGGAATTGCAGCTCACCTGGGTGGCCTTAAATTTTTGGTCCCTCTGAGGAACTGCTTGAGCAGTGGTTGAGAGAAGAGGGGAGGCTCTGTGCTATAATGAGCTGAAATGGCTGAGGCATGAATTTTGATGGAGGAAAAGGACAAGCCCTTATGAAGCATCTCAGTCAAATATTGTAGAATCTGAGGTAAATTAGGCACTGCTGCGCTCATCCCTTGAGATTGGTTCCAGGCACAAAATATTTTCCATTTTGCAGCATAAGATTTTCTAATACTACGCCTCCTTGCCTCTAAAATGATATCCATCACTGATTTACTGAGGGATGGTAAAGGAGAGATTAGGTAATTAGCCAGGCTGCTAGGTTCAGGGTTTGCAGCTGAGGGTGCAGAATCTGGTTCTCCTGCTGAGACAACAGGGAAGGAGTCTGAGGCAGGTGCCATGGGGCCAAGTGTGACACATTGCGCAAGAGGGGGTACCAGTGTTGGTGTGGCCAGTCTGGTGCAATTAAAATCATCCTTGGCTTGTCCTGTTTGATCTTTAGTAGTACCTTGGGGAACAGAGGCAGAGGAGGAAAGGCATAAACTGATAGGTTTTTCCAGCTGAAGGATAGAGCATCCACTTTCCAAGCTAGTTTGTGGGGAATCCTTGTGCAAAATTTCTCAAATTGATGTTTCTGGGGAGAGGCAAACAGGTCTATATCTGGGCTCCCCCATTTGCTTGTCAACATGTTGAAAATCCTTGGTTCCAGTTTCCACTCATGTAGGTCCATGAGGTTTCTGCTTAGTCCATCTGCCAGTGTGTTTAGTTTTTCTGGCAGGAATTGAGCTTGTAGATTCACTTGGTAGCTCAAGGCTGTGTTCCACAATGCCATGGCTAGTCTGCAGACGGGGTAAGAGTGTGTACACCCCTGCTTATGTACCACATGACAGTGGTGTTGTCTGTCTTTACCATTAGTTGCCCTGGAAGAATGTGGTCCTTGAAGGCTGTCAGAGCATTCTGTACAGCTAACATTTCCTTTTGATTTATGTGCAGGTGCATTTGACTTGGGTTCCATTTGCCTAAATGCACTTCCCTGCCAGGTGAATCCCCCATGCATAGTCTGATGCGTCTGTTAAGGTTTGGGCGGCTGGGGGTAGTGTGAATGGTAGTCCCCTGTTTTGGTGGCAGGCCTCTGCCCACCAAAGGAACTCTAGGCGTAGGCAAGGTATGATAGGAATCATTGCTTCTAGATCCTGTGAATGTTGACACCACAGGCTTTTGAGATACTACTTCAATTTCCTCATATGCAGCCTTGCATATGGAATTAGAAGAATGCAGGAGGCCATGAACCCCAAGGCTTGCAGTATTTGCCTTGCAGATAACTGGGTTTTTGTGGCCACTTGTTTGAAGTAGGTTGTCAAATGAATCCGTTTCTCTGGCATGAGGAAAGCCATCTGGGAAGTTGTATTCAAGCTTGCTCCCAGGAATATAATTTGTTGACAGGGTACCAGGTGTGACTTATTTTCATTTATGGTGTACCCCAGACAAGTCAGTACCCTTTGAACAAAGGCCAGATGATTCAAAAGTATGTCCTGGCTTTCTGCCTGAATTAAACAATCGTCCAGGTATGGGTATATTTGAATACTTCTTTGCCTGCAAAATGCATTGACTGGAGCTAGGCACTTTGTGAATACCCTGGGCGCAATAGATAAGCCAAAGGGCAGTGCAGAGAACTGACAGTGGATGTAGCCTGCTTTGAAGTGTAGGTATCTTCTGCAAGACTCCCTGATAGGGATGTGTAGGTATGCTTCTTTTAAGTCTAGTGTTGCCAACCATGCATCTTTGCCTAGCATAGGAAGCAGCTGAACCTTGTCTCTTTTCCTCTTCTGGTACGAACTGAATAGCCCCTATGCTTAAGAGAGAGAGTACTTGACTTTGGACCTCTGCCCAATGATTTGGGGTAGATGTGGCCACCCGCTTGGTGTTGGTAACGTGCGTAAGTGAAATCTGCATCCTTGGGACACTATATTTAAAACCCATTTGTCCTGGGTAATGAGTTCCCAGTTTTTGGCCTGCAGACCAATCTTTCCGCCTAAAGGACATTCAGTTGGGAAGTGCTTGAAGTTTTAGAAGCAAGTCATTGAAATATTTTTCCATAGGGGGAGTCTTACTACTCCCAGATTTGGGTGTGGAAACCCCCCACTGCTTAGTCTTGTGTGTCCCCTGGGACTGAAACCTGGGGTTTCTGCTGTGTCTGGGTTTGGCTTGAAAAGACCTGGAAGGGTCTGGAAAGGACCAATTCTTAGAGGGCCAGTGCCTACTAAATCTAAGAGGCTGAACTTGTAAGAAATCTTTTAACAGTTTAGATAGATTTAGATTTAGCTTTAACTTCCATCTTTTTAAGAACTTCCTCAGCCTTGTTTCTAAACAGGCGGTCCTGATTTAAGGGAGCATCCAACAGTTTAGCTTTAACATGATCAGGCAAAGACTGCTCCTTAAGCCAAGCATGCCTTCTGAGCACAGACCCAGTAACAGCAGCCCTGCAAGAGGCCTGTAATGAATCAAATCCACATTGTAAAGTATGTTTTCCAAACTGTTCAGCAGAATGCATTAAATCCTGTAATTCTTTATTTTCAGCACAGTCAGGAATCAACATCATTTTCTGTTTAAGCAGTCCAATAACATGTTGCTGATCCTTTAACATATGAAACTGGCAGTTTAAAGCCCTAATGGCCAAGGTTGCAGTGTAAACCTTCTTACCCCATGTATCCAGCGCCCTGGAGTCTCTATCAGAAGGTGTAGGATTTTTAGCAGTAGAAGCCTTAATGCCCTTGGGTCCCTGTGAAATAGTCTCTGGATCCGCAATAAGATTTTTAAAAAGGAACTTGTGTGAATCAGGAACCCAGTAATATCTGTCTGGTTTTCTCGGAGTAGGAGGCAAAGAATCAGGGGCCAAACTAGATTCCGAAAAGGCATCATCAACAATGTCTAGTACAGGAGGAATAGCTAAAGGCAGGAGTAAGAAATCCCTAAGCCTCTTTTTTGAATCAGAAAAATCCTGGCTTTCCCAGTGGAAATGCTCCCTTAGAGTATGTAAGGTTTCACCAAAAGAAAAGTCCTCTGGAGGGGAAGCAGAGGGAATAGAGTCCTCTGCATCAGAATCCTCATAAGTAGATAAGAGCAAATCCAGATCATCAGAATCAGAAAAATCGGAATCCTGGTCAGAAGATTCATAAACAACTTCAGTCCTAGGTCTCTTAGAAGGGGGAGGTTGGCTTCCCCTGATTAGAGTTATAATATCTTCAGCCATTCTTATCATTTGTTTTTTTTAGGCATAGAGGCCTGAGCATGCGGCCTGGGCATCTGTTTCTTAGGCATGGTTCGAGATTTAGGCCTAAATGAAGAAGGAGGCGTTGGTTTAATATGCAAGTCCGTAGGCCTGAATACACCTTCAGAAGCCGGTGCCTGCACAGCGGCTCCAGACCCATCCAAGTAAGACATCCGCAGGTTCTACAGTTGAAGCATCTCGCAGCATACCAGACTCCGAATGAATAGAGGCCTGCGAATCAGAAGTAGCGGGTATCAGGGACTGCGAAAGTGCCTCACTGTGTACCGGCGAACTGGCGACTGGCTTAGAAGAAGCGCCATCGGCAGTTTTGGACCTCGGCGGCCTGTCTCTGTCTTTATCTTTGCATTTTTTCGGAATCCCGATAGTCGGATGGCTAACTGATGACATTTCTAGATAATTAAACTGAGAACCGAAATATTTAGAGGCAAAAATATACAGACGACAGATAGTGCGCTGATTAAATAAAGCATAAAACCGACAACAAGGTAAGTCGTGGTCAGGGCCTAGGCAAGGAATACAGTACGAATGAAACTCTTTGTGAGGTATTTGCTTTCCACAAGTAATGGAATTAACTTTTACTGACATCGGTAAGGAGCAAGAAAAAGTTTCACCGACAGGGTACTTAGCATTAGTTGAAGACTTCAGTTCAGAAACTCGAAAATGAAAATTTCAGGAGTTGTCTGACCGGCACTTGCTAACTGCTTCTGCTTTGGGCACCGCACGGCAAGAAAGACTGATGTAATGGTGTCGGCTGTATGTTTTATACCCCTGATGACCTGACGTCATGGAAGACGGGACAGCACCTGACGCAGGACCCAGGACTTTGTTAATCAGGCTGACTGAGGGCTCCTGCAAGCAGGTAACCCAAATGTAATGACTGCAACAGTGAAACACGAAGAACATCTGGTTTCCTGGGGGTTCTTAAGTGTAGGGCATCCTTTAGAAAAAACTTTTAGCCTGGAAGCTAAGGGAAGGGTCAAAGGCTAGCAGTAAGACAAGACAGAACAATGACTAACTGAGGAGTAAGAAAGGCTACTGTTGAGTAACTCACATAGGTAGGAAAGCACAAGGGGAATGTCTGCACCAAATGGAAAATGTTCTCCACTTGGAAAAATAAGATTTTCTAGTAGTGGGTTTACTGGTCTCCTGCAAAACCCTTAGCACATCCTTAGAGAATAGGTGCCTGAAAGGCTCAAAAGTTGATCACTCACAGGGTCACCTGTAGAGTTATCAAATGTGGGTGAATCAATGATCCACTGTCCTGAGTGAGCAAGTCCAGCCGGTGAGGTAACTTGTAGCGATGACCCTCCTTTGGCTAATTGCAGAAGAGGAAACCAGTGCTGGCTTGGCCAAAAGGGAGTCACTAACAAGATTTTTGGTGTGTCCTGTAGAATTTTAAACAGGATTTTCTGAATTAAGGGGAAGGGGGGGAAGCTTAGAGAAACATCCCCTTCCATGAGAATGAGAAGGCGTTCACCTTCCACACTTGAGGATGAGGGGCCCTGGCACAAAAGTGAGGAAACTGCCTGTTCATAGAGGAGGCAAATAGGTCCAGTACTGAAGTACCCCACCAGTGAACTATGTCCAGTGACACATCCCTATGGACTATCTACTCGTGAGATTGTGTCATGGACCTACTTTATGTGTCTGCCAGCAAGTTTGGAACTGAGGGAAGGTTCACAGTGTGCAGAATTACCTTGTATAAGGCTGTCAATTTTTAAGCTTTGATGACCAAGCGACAGAGGAGCTAAGATTTTGTACCCCCCTGCTTGTTTATGTACCAAAAGACCATGGTAACATCTGTCAAGATCTTCAAGGGTCTTGGCAAGAATAGAGGGTGAAAGGTCTGTAAGGCTAAAAGTAAAGCCTTCATTTCTCTGATGTTGATATGTTCCTTCCTTTGAGAAGGGGAGCAAAGGCCCTGAACTTTCCTGGAAGCAAAGATTGCTTTCCACCCCAAAGTCTGAGGCATCTATGAAGAGTTGCTGAGCTGGCTGAGGAACCTGAAGTGGTAGGGACAGGGTTCTGATTGAGTTGCCTGCTTTCACCAACCTAACTCTGCTTTCAGGAAGGGAAGGAGGGGAATCATGACATCTAAGGGATGAGCATGATGGGACCAAACTTTCTTGAGAAACCATTGGAACTTTCTCATGTGTAGCTTTGCAAAGGGCAGCATGGGAATAGTAGAAGCCATGAACCCCAGCAGTCTCAGACATTCCCTGGTCGTGATGGAAGGAAGAAACAGAACAGCCTTCATGAATGCCCTGAGATAGGTTATTTTCTCCACAGGGAGAAAAATCATCATCAAATCTGTGCGAAACATGCACCCCAATAATACAAGATCCTGACAGTGTGAGACATGGCTTTTTGAGATTTATTGTGAAACCCAGTGCCTGCAGAAAAGTGATGGCTAGGTTCAAATTTGAGTTAAGAGGTTTGGCTGGTGGACAGAAACAGTAGATCATCTAAATATAGCTAAACTTGAAGTCCATTCAGCCTTAAATATGCAAAGGCAGGGGCTAGGCACTTTGTGAATACACCTGGAGCAATAGAAAGACCAAATGGCAAGGCAGTAATTTGAAAGCATAAAGAACCCACAGAGAAGAGCAAAAATCTTCTGAAAAGGTGGATGTACAGGGATATGCAGGTATGCATCTTTGAGATCCAGAGAAGCTAAGAAAGCTTGAAAGGGGATCAGGGGTAGAAGAGTAGCTAGAGATATTATTTTGAAGGAAGACACCACCAGGAAGGTGTTTAATAGGGTGAGATCTAAGATAGGCCTCCAAGAGCCATCTTTCCTTGGAACTAGAAACATCCTGGAATAAAAACCCTTTCCCTGCTGGTCTGGAGGGACAGACTGAATGGTGCCTTGTTTGGAAAGTTGATCCAGAATCAAGGAAAACAGATGCAGTTGACTGGAGGGAGGTTGAGGTACTCCCTGTAAAGGGGGGAGGGTATTCCAAGTCATAAAGTATCCGTTTTGAATAGCTGAAATCACTCAGTAGTCCCGAGTGATCCCTATCCAAGCTGGTTGAGAAAGGGAGAGGCGAAGGGACAGAGGGGTATGACTTGGAAGAGGGTGCAAGGCATCACAGAGGACTTTGTTGTGAAAGGGCTGCTGAGGAGGGGTCACAACAGCAGCTGTAGGAGTAACAGCCTTGGCCTGTGGGTGCCTCCTAGAAGGCTTGCGGGGTCTAGTTCCTGAAGGAACTGAAGTGGAGGAATGAGCAGGTTTCCTAACAAAGGAAGTCTTGGCAGGGAAATTTCTATGAAATTTTAGAACTGGTGAAACCAGCAGGTGTTTCAAATCCTGGAGTTCCTTACCTTTTTCCTGCAGTGATTTAAACAACTCTGCTTCTGCTTTCCCAAACAATGAGGAATTGTCAAGAGGAGCATCAAGTAATTTTGCCTTTATGTCATCAGGAAGTTCCTGGAGACATAGCTAGGAATGTCTTCTTAGAACCAAAGCAGAAGCTGCTGCTCTGACAGAGACTTCCACTGCATCATAACTACACTAAATACAGTGTCTAGCTACCTGAGAGGAGGATGATAGGAAAGAAAGGGCCAGATATTTAGCCTCTGAATCTGGCAATCAGGAAAGAGCTTGCGTGGCCTGAGTAAGCAAATCCAGAGCATAATGGACATGTGCGTCTGGTAATTAATTGCCTTGATAGCCAAGGTGGAAGAGGTATATATCTTCCTGCCCAACCTTTCCAAAATTTTACATTCCTTATCAAAAGGAAGCAACTTGGTAGACAGATAACCATGAGCACTTATCAGTTGTAATGGAAACCACAACAGGATCAGCTGAAAGGCATTTAAAAAGAAATTTGCAATCCTCAGAGACCTTAAAGAAATGATCAGGTCTCTTTGGGCCAGGGGCTTGGGAGTCAGGGGTCTTAGATGCAGCCTTGAAAACATCTAAGAAAGCTGGCAGTACTGGTGGGACTGCTGAAGGGGCCTCCACCTGTAGAAGCTCATAATATCTCTTCTGTTGTTCTGAGATTTGAGAGGAATCCCACTTAGAAAACCTCCCTCATTTGATTAATTTCCCCAAAGGAAAGCTCTTCCGTGGGAGAATCCCCCATTAGACTCCTTCTCTGGGGAAGCATATTACAGAGGAGAGGGAATTTGAGTAGAGTTTGCTAAAGAGCCTTCATCAGATGAAGACTCCTCTGAATCTGTGTCATGAATTTGAAGTTCTGCACGCTGTCTTGAAATAAGGCCTTGGGACCTTGACAGCTGTACTAGAGATGAGGCAAAGGCTGGGCCAGCTATGGGTGAAGGGGAAGCTGCATGCCTCAAAGCCATCAGGGCCTTAATAAGGCCCTGCGAAAAAACTTCCTAATCTGACGTTGGGGTAGAAGGAGCTGGAACATGCCTAGTCTTGGGTGGGAGGATGGCATAATAGTTAAGGTGCTTACCTGGCAAACAAAAGGTGCAGGGTTTGATTCTCATGTGGGGTAATTGGCTAGGCTTAAATGGCCCACAAGGGGCAATTAGCCTAGTACTAACCTATGAACCTTTGCTTCTTTTCACATGCTTTTCCTGTTGAGGAGTGAAGGTGGACATAGGCCTAACATCCAGTAGTTGTTTGGAAAAGAAGCTTGAGCAGTTGCTGTGTCTTCTGCAATCACTAGCTGTGGTTCCAACAAGACGTGTGAGCCGGACGTCTGCATAGCCTCAGACGTGCTATGATCTGCACTCCTAACAGCTTCTATCCCAGTACCCACCTAGGGAGTGGGCCCTACTTCCGATTGTACTGCTGGGTTTTCATCAACCTCAAGGGGTATGTCACAGGGAGCAGGTGTAGCTAAAAAGGATACGGGCCTAGCCTTGCTGACCTTCCTCTTTACAGATGGCTCAGAAGTACTCGCGGAACCCTCCATAGCGTCCTAGCCAGACATTTGAGTCTTTAGTCTTCTAAGTATAAATTGAAAGCTGACAGATGACTACACAATGTTTTGGGAATGAAAGCCTGACAAATAGAGCAGGGCCGGTGGTCGTGAATAGTACATAAGCAAAACAAGCACAGTTCATGACTATCTTTATGTGGAATTTGCTTTTCACACCTACAATTGCCCTTCCTGGATGACATTAACAAAACAAAAGGCAGTAGCAATATATTAAACCCCCTATGGGGTACTTATCTGAAGCTGTAAGATGAATGAATGGGATCCAACAGCAGACCAAAAGTATGTGTCAACCTTTCCAAATGGGGGAGAAAAGGTTCTGAAGATGGTACATACGGATGTCACTTTTATGGCTGTGCCTATGTGCGACGTCCCATGGACAGGCAGTGTCTCTAAGCTTTTGTATACAGGCTGGACATCAGGTCACTGAGCAGAATACAACCCATATGCAAAGAATACTGCAACATTGAACAGAAGAACGTCAAAGCTGTTGACAAGCCTTTAAAGTCCACCACTATATCATACCTTTCAACTGTTCAGCTTTTTGCAGAATGCCCAGATTTTTACCTCATATCTTTGGTTTGTTCCTGGTATAATTTTGTGTTTTTGGCAAATCACTGAGGACTGAAGTCACAAAATAATTATACACATTTGAGTTTCAGATGTAATATCAATCAGAAAATGTATTCTAACACAAAACCTGTTATTCTAGCTACTGTCAAGGTTTATAAGAGCAATATTTAAAATCTGTCTATTTTTGGGCCCTTGTTCCCCCATTATTTTAAGCTTTGTCCAGATTTCTTGAGTTAATAGGTTGAGAGGTGTGCACTATATATGGTATGCATGTACAGTAATACACAGATTCATGGGAACAATAACAGTCAGCAACTACTCAGAATCACCTGTCTTGGCCTTTCACAAAACCGAAAATGGCATACCACTGGACTAAAACGTGCAAATGCCCTCTCTAAGGTCATCATGCAAATACTCCTCAGACATTCGCTGTTAACACCCACATTACAACTGCTACAAGTCTTTCAAAGTTTATGTTGCCTGTGTCGATACAATAACAAACCTACAAAGAGAAGGAAACCATAAAGGCTAACAGTCTAAAATGCAGTTTTTTCTTCATCCACCTCCAGTATGCAGGAAGAAAATAATCATGCATCTGCCATGACTTACAAAATATAATTGTTTTCCCTTACTGAATGCCCCGTTTAATCATTCCATTAATGATCCGTTAAACTGCAGGAACAGCTATTAATACACAGAGGAAAACAAAGCTACACTGCTTTTGATAAATGTACTTTAAAAACAGTGTTTGCTGAGTTCATCATCCAGGTTACCTCACTTTCACATGGAATGAGCAACGTTAAGAAAATGAGCAGCAATGAACGATTCTGAAATTAAAATCTCCAGGGGCTGGAACACTACTGTGAGATGGAAAGATATCAGAGAACACCAACCACAAATCAAAACACACTGTACAAACTACATGCAAAGATTTTTTTTTTATTATTTGTATACAAAGACAGTGCCCTGTGCATTAAAGCTAACTGTAAACCATCTGTTGGCAAAATTTCCTTTAATTTTCAATAACTTACAGGTAAGCTTATAAGCAATAAAACTACACATGCTGTCTCTTCAGAGGCTCACAAGGATCGTCCTTCCTTGTTTATACCATTTCTAATCCACGTATCCAGAGCTTCCATACATCATGCTGTAGTTCTGTCCTTCACAGACTTTCTGCTCCAAAGTTACTCGCTGAATGCAGTTTTGGTGCTTCTTGTAACTGGTTATCTCTGCTCTGCCTTGTTGAGCAGTTTTTAAAGACAGCCAAAAAGCCATGATTCACCGTGTATTTTTTTCTTTTTTTAATGTCAGTCAGCATTACGCACAATATATCAGAGTTGAGTAGATAATATGCAGAGGAACACACTGGAAGAATTACTCTTAGAAGATCTAATAAATTATGAAAATCTGTGGGGAAAAAATTAAATTTATATTACTTTCCCAAAAAGATGGCAAAAAAGGCAATCATCTAAAAGATGATTAGACTTGAAGTAGTATTAAAGAAAGGGATTTCCTTTCTCAAATTGACATGCTTATACAGAAGATAAGCAGAGGTATGTGCCGTTTGAGTACCAGAATGCAGAGAAATTTTCTTCCATAAAAACATGGAAACTACTAAGCAGAGAAGGAACTCTTCTCAGATACTCCATAACTTTCAATAACTGTGACACACTTCTTTAAGAAGACACAATTTAACATACAGATCAGATGCATTTAACCGCTTCAGTTTTAGAATTTTGAGGGACTGAACCCAACAAATGGGAAAAGGTGCCCAGAAGCTTGGATACCATATACTGAAAGTGAGGACTTCCAAATTTAAATTTTTTATCTTCTTTTGCAATGAAGGAAAAAGATGGGCTCCAGTTTCTTTGCACTTTGTACAATACCACAGAAGGTAGTAAGGAAGCCTATAGCTAATCCAGCTTGAGATGATACCTAGGCATGTCCAAGGTAGGTCTTTCACAGGGTTCCTGAGGTTTCCGTGCATATGTGGCAATAGCATACTTAGACACAGTCAGTTCTAGCAGTGGGGTTGAGTGTTTGAAGCTTGCCCCCTATCTGAAGGGCTGCAACTCATTGGGTTCCTCTATCAAAAAATCTATGATTGAGACATTGGCTCTTCTTACCCTGAAGCACATGCCTCGGCTCAATGTTTCCAATACCAGCTCAGGAATACTTTGCTGGTACAGCTACAGGAAACTACATGAACTTTAGCTTTGACACATAGATCATGGAGGGCTTCCCACACACGACAGTAACCAACGTCTCCTCCCTATGAATAGGAGTCTGCTTAAAGGATACTTCAAGCTGAGGAGATATCGCAGTTGAAACATACATCCTTGATACTGTGGGTGAAGGAAATTTCCTATCGATAGTCTGCTCTCTGTTGAAGAATCATCTTTACTATTTTACTCCTCTCTAGAGGAACCTTGAACAACTTCTCAATTTTTTTTAGTTGATAGACTTACTTACAATCAGGTAACAGACAAAGTAAAAGCTTTCAAACAAAAACAAAAATATTTTCGCTATCCAATGCTGCTCAAAAAGAAAAAAAGCTCATTTCTTATCACTAAAAACTGGCACCTGACAGTATGTCTTCAAAGGTTATATTTTACTCTTACTCCATCCAAACGTCAGCTGACTGCCCTATGTTACAAACAGCTGCTAAATATAAAAATTAACTTTTTGGAAAATAAGTTGGTGGTGACAGGGGGCTCTGTTACAACTGGAAGATGAGCATGAACACTTTTTTCATTTGGACATTAAACAAAGGGGAAGCGTACTTCTCAGAAGTGCTGCAAGTTACAGCAGGAAAGAAGAATTTTTGAAAAGGGTTTGTGGTTTCCTTTGGAAAGTGGTCAGAGAATGCATGTCAGAGTGTAAGACAGACAGAAATTCAGCAAGATGGCAGTTTCCAACAAGGATGGAAATAACCTTTGGATAATAGCAAAACACAAAACCTTCTGCAAGAGCTGATAAGGTTAATTCTGAGAACCAGGCACTGTAATGGTAATGGTAATAATGACCATTTCCAAAAGCTTAGCTACTGCATAACATATTTAGACTGAATCTGTAAGTAATGGTAACAAGGGGCAGCACAGGTTTTAGAAAGGTAAAAATGATTTCCAACAACATGCATTTGAATAATCTGTTAAAGTCATTGGTGATATTTCTTTATCACAGACCGCCTTAAATTTTCTTTCTGATGGTTTGAAATTTAAATATACCTCAAATATGATGATTTATGAAGATTTTATTTATTTATTTTTTTGGTCCCGACTTACTCCAGTATTGCTGAGGCCAGTTGTGGATTTTAAGGGCATCATAGGGGTTCAGCTCGTCTGTGCTTCCGTCTTTTTTGTTTTTATGACCTGCCTACTTTTTTCCACACACCCCCCCTCCACTTATTATTCGTGTCCAGGGGCAACTCCCCTCTTTAGACCACACCTCCCTTTAGAGAGCATATCAATGAGCACCCTCCCACCCAAGAAAAGCACACCATCCCTTCCCTGCTACTCCGTCCGTCACCAGAACTGCTAACTGAACCCGGGTCAGGTGGGCTGTAGTCAGGGCTTTATACCTTTATGCCACAGGAGCAGCCAAAGATGTATGTTTTTTAATAAAGAAAGTTCAGTTAAAATTTTATTTTTCTACATCTCATATTAGTAATGTAGATATAGCTGGCTTATTTTTGCATAATTTTATTCAAACAACTTGGTTAATATTTAAAATTTTGTTAATGGTAAAAAGAGAGGGCGACTCAGTCTGAAAGAAGCTTTTTTTGGCAATGGCAAACATTCTTTCTGCTAATTCAGATACCGGAGTCAGGGAATGTCTGATGCCACACCAAGTTGTTAATAAAATAAACAAAATGTGATGCATCTGATTCTCAAACCTCTCAGCTGAAGAGCTTTTATGATATCAGGTTGATTTCTAACAACCATTACTTCTCTGGCTGTTACCTATTCTCAAAGAAATAATCCTAAAACAAAAAACAGTTTCATCCATGTAATTGGACAAGGTTTTCCTCAATGTCAGAAGAGGTCTATTAAGAAAGATGGTGGTTCTGTCCATCAAATTCTCCCATGTATTGTATCACTATATAATAAATGTTTAGTTTACTTGTCTGCAGAAAGTATACTTATTAATCTTTGCCTCTTTGCTTGTACTGCCTTTAGCTGCAAAATCAGTAGTCAAGTAGTTTTTAAAGTATTCTATAAGCCAGACTTTGCTAAACATCATGTGGCTATCATTTTGGGATATTAACATTGTAACTAAATTGTCTGCTAGCTGGAGGTTTAAGATTGTAAGCTGTTAATGAGTTACTTCCGGTTTCCCTCAGCCTCCTTCAGAAAATCTTCTAATCAGTGTTTGGGGGCAACTGCTAAACTATCTCTTGCAGAAAGCACTATCCCCCACACAACATGGCTTCCATCCTTCTACAGCACTAACACTGTACTTCTAGCCTATACAGACACTGTTAATAAGTGCAAAATAGTTTCCTCCTTATTTTTATATTTGTCTAAAGCCTTTAACACAGACTAGACTGTCACAGCAAACTTCTACCTTAAATGTCCTCATTGGGTTTCTCTCTCTCAGCCCATCACTCTATAGTTCAAAAGCTACCTGTCCAATTGGTAGTCAGTCAATAAAATGTATTTAATTTTATTTTATTTTACATTTGTTTACCGGGAAGGTCCAACTGGACAGAGCTGTCGATTATCAGGGGAGGCCTGGGGAGAAAAGGTCCACAACAATTGCTAACATACTACACATAAGATATTTACACATTCAGTTATAAAAATATAGCAGACAATAACATTATGATTGCATAAGGAGGAGAATATAGACAAGTTCATATGAGGTGCATTGACATTTTAAGGGAAAACTTTGTCTAGGGGAAGAGTTAGTAGGTATAGATGGGACAGTGGGGAGTAGGCGGCAGTGAGTTGGTAAGTAAAGTGTGATAATATATAGAGCATCTGCGGAAGTTTTTAAAAGGTTGGATATTGGATAGGGAAAAGGAGTTAGAGTATGTCAGCCAGGTGCTAGGCAGTTGCATGTCCAGGAGTTGTTTAGTTGGGAAATAAGCTGTTTTTTGAAGATGGCTTTATTAGGCTGCAGCCTGAATTGTAGTGGTAGGGAGTTCCAAGTCTTGGCAATGTTGCTAGAATACAGGGAGTCACCAGAGCTATAATGGGTTTTGGAGATTGCGATTAGTGCCTTGTTAGTGGATCTAAGTTCTCAGTTATTGGAGTAGAGGACGATCAGGTCTTGTAAGCCTGGAGTTTTGTCAGGTTGGTACAGTATTTGGTGAGCTAGAAGAAGTTGATATTGAGCTAAGGTGTTAGGGAGTTCAAGCCAGGAAAGCTGTTTAAGGGCCTGACAGTGGTTGGTGTGGTAGGAGGAGTTTGTACCGAATTTTGCTATTTTGTTGTAGCATACTGACAGCTTGTTTAAATCGCTCTTGTTTAGATTAATTAGGACAGGAGAAGCATACAGTAAGGTAGAGAGAACATGGCTAAGAGCTAGGGTCACTTTACTGTTGCTGGTTAGGAAGTTTTTACATCTGTAAAGAGTACCTAGTTTTTTGTTGAGTTTGGTTATTCTATGAGCTATGCATTTGTCAAATTTCATATAATTGTCAATAATGAACCCTAATAATTTGGTTTGTGTGACGGGGGAGATAGGGGTATTACCTAATGCAGAAATAGAGAACGGGGGAGTAGGTGCTGCTGCTTTGGAAGGATGAAAGAGCATAAGTTGGTGTTTTTTTAGGGTTTAGTATTAGCTGGGAGCTTGTTAGCCAGGTTTTGATGGATGTAAAGGCTTCATCGGTCTTGATTTGAAGTTATTGGAGGGTGGGGGCAAAGCAGATTAAGGTGGAGTCATTAAGCGTATTAAACCAGGTTTGCTACAGGGGTGGCTTTGTGAAGATTATTTGTAAATATAGTGAAAAGTAGGGGTCCTAGGATTGATCCTTGTGGTACTCCTAGTTTTACAGGAAGTAGGGGGGAAAGGGAGTTTTTCCACTGAACAGCTTGTTGGCATTGGCAGAGAGAGTCCTGAAACCATAATAGAGTGGGGGAAGTTAGTTTTAATTCTGAGAGTGATGTTATTAGTTTTGTATGAGAGACTGTATCAAACGCCTTTGATAATTCAAGGAAAGCTGCAGACACTAGTTGGCCGTCGTTGCATTGCATATTTACTAGGTTACTAAAATAGATGAGTGCAGTGGTGGTGGAACTCCACCCTCTCTCGATACCTCCCAGTCCCACAAGAGTACCACAAGGCTCTGTTCTTGGTCGCATCCCTCTTCAACATTCTCTACAACACCCTCCACATACACAACAGGCCTCTCTAATACAGTATACAGATGACTCCACACTCATTAGCACATCTGACAACATGGTGCATGTCCAAAAAGTTACTCAGGAAGCTTTAATAGCCACTGAAACATGGCTTTGTAACTCACAACTCATGCTCAACCCCCCCAAATCCCTTTCTCATGAGAAAAAAAAAATTAAAGTCCTCTCACATGATGATACAACCACTAAGTCACTTCTCATAGCAAATTATTAGGGACAGATAGTGAATGACAATTTTAAGCTTGATGTGTATATACAAAATTGCATAAGAAAAACTCATCAAAAACTAGGGATGCTTTATAGAGTACAAAACTCTCTCACCAACTCAACTAAAACTACACTTTCCGCTACTCATCTTCTCCCTACACTTCTTTATGGCACACTCATCCTTAATAACCTACAGGCATCACAAAACTCAAAACGTGAACAATGCTATAACAAAGTTGCTAAATTTGCTTTAATTACCCCTTTCAGAACCCACCACTTCATAACACCCCATAAATTAATATATAAACAGTTTCTTATCACCTATAAAATTATCCAGCATCCATCTGATTGCCCAGCACTAAATAACATACTATGCAGCTATGTTCCTAGTTGGTAATTACGATCAAATGACCAAAAACGCCTGTCTGCCCTCAAACCTGTCAAATCTGCTGGGCACTGTCTAAACTCATACCATGTTAAAGCCTGAAAATCCATATCTGTATCCATCAGGACAATACCCTCCCTTCCCATTCTTCAAACAAATTCTGAAAGACTTCCTAGCCAAAAGCTGGCTCTGTTCTTGCTCAACACCAGGATAAACTATATCCTTAAATGTGTATAAATACCTATTCATACCTTGCATCTCCTTACCCTCTCTCGTCTTCACTCACTTCCTTACTTCTATCAATTTCTGTCCCTTGGCTTTCTCTCTAAATATACTGTAAGTCTGCTTTTCTCTTGCTTCAAATTGCAATTCCTGTTTGCACTATACTAACTTACCTTTAATTTCTCTATAAACTGGCTAAAATTTCTCTAAATATTAAATCATTGTCATACAATATATCTATTCTTAACCAACATTTTCAAGTTATGTCAAATTTGGTACAATTATTTAAACTGCAGATGTTTTGTCTTACTTTGAAGATTGTAAAATTATTGCTCTTAAAGTGTTTTGTAATACTTTAGAGCTTTTCTTCCCGGGCCTCCACTGAAAATAGGCTCATACCTAGTAAGACTTTCCCAGTAATCAAATGCAATAACTAAATACACACAGAGCTTGGCCTAGGCTCATAAGTGGTCTCCTGGGCTGCATAAATATTAACTACCTATGAACCCACACACTAATAAATTAAACCTTACCATTTTTTTAAACAAGAAACATCTTTACTGAATTATCACTTATGACACAGGCAACTGTACATTCATACAAATAAAAAAGTATTGACATTTTCAGGTGCTAACATTATACATCACTTATACACAGTCACTGTCAATCAAAAAATATACAGCTCATTCAATTCCTGGCTTTCCTTAAACCTCATTCCAACTCCAAAACATTGTTCTGCATGTATTGTTCCCACAACTCCAATGTTTCCCATGTAATTTGCTTCTAGCATTTTATAAAGATCTAAAGATAATACTTCAGTTCTTTTTTCTCTGTTACTGTATTCACTACTTCTAGTATGGTTGGTTTTAAACTGATTTCCATTTTTTAGCAGCCACAAGAATTAAACTCTGCAAAGCCTTACTGTGCCTAGGCAATTATGATTCTGTATCACAGCTCAAAAAATAATTTTCTTAGTTACACCAATTTGCTCACCCAGTATTTCAGACAGTAGCCTGCAGGGAATTTTTAAAGTCTGTCAATGCATTACACTCCCAAACAATATACCCCAGTTACCTACCTCTTTCTTCCCCATCACGCCTCCAACATTTGAAATCTACCTGAGGAAGAACTCTTTGGAATCTGCTTGGGGTATAAAAATTCCTATGCAAACATTTCCAGGTAGAAATCTTCCTGAGGAAGAATTCTTTAGAATCTGCTTGGGGTATAAAAATACCTATGCAAACATTTTTAAGCCAAGATTCTATATCTTTGTTGCATATTTGGGAGCCATACATATATACCCCCACTGTTTCTTTGTGAAGTGCTTATTCAATTTCTCTTCCCAATCCTTTCTAACCTCCATCGATTGATTCTTTTAAAGCATTTTCTGTTCTAGACTCTACTAAAAACTGACTGCTGGTATCTCACTTAGGATCTCTATACTCTGATATCAGTCCTTGACAGGAAAAGCAGTCTGTAGCCTGCAGTCCAAATAAATTCTTGGCCTCTTCCCATTCCATTACATTTCCCTCTCTATTTGCTCCCAATACCTTGGTTCATTTGCCAGTTTTCTCCAGTAAATTTGCCTATTCTCTGTATCCCTAATTGCAGTCATCCCTATTTGCAAAATCTCCTTCCTCCATTCTCGCATTAGTTTAGTTTTTAAGAGTATTTTCTGCTACTTTACGAATACAATATTCTGTAGGGTTATTGTTATTCTTAAGGATCGGCATCCAAAATCAGAGTCTCTCCTTATTTAAGCTTCTCCCCTGTTTCATCATCATCCCTTTCCACTCTGAATTATAGGTTTCTGCTTGTGTTATGTATAGGAACCATAACTCTGCAGCTCTGGAATACCCCTTCAAATCAGGTAATCGCAAACCACATTGTTCTATTGGAAGGATCAAACTATCCCACTTGACTCTTGCCCTCTTTCCCTTTCAAATGAAATCCTTCAACTCTTTACTAACTGCTGTCCACAACTTCTCCTCTATTTCTTGCTTCCGATCCCTCATATATCCTCCTAATCAACCTTTTTATCAGGGAATGAAAATGCTTCCACAAACCTACTCTTAAACCCCAGTTTACCTTTGCTGAATGCTTTCTCTGCAAAAAGACTCAGTGGTATTTTCTTACATTCTGCTTCCCTCTGGATCCTCACTGTTCTATTAATGTTGTCAAATGTTTGCCTCCCCTCCACAAAACCACATTGCTCCATATCTATCAATTTTGGCATCCATTTTGTAGGCATTCTAGATATGGTTTAGAATCAAAATGGGTTTATATGAGGCTGGATTTGTTTGGACTTGACCAACTTTAGGTATTACAGCCACCATAGCTTTCAGTTTTACCATATTTTGAGCCTAGTAGCCAATCTTACCTCAGCTACTACTTTGGGAGGGCTACTGACTTCATTTTTTTCTAGCCATAGTATCCCAAGAAGAACTGTAGAATCAGATTTTGCACTACGAGCAGATTGAACATCCAGCTTATGAAGTACGAGTCTATGGGCACACACTCAAATACTTTGAGTAAATATATTTTTGAAAAAAAAAAAAGCTGAATTGATATCTGCCAATCTCACAGAGCAGACCACAACCTCTCATCAATCAGTCTCCAAGGACACAAATGACTCAAACAGGGCTTCAGCTTGGTATCAGAGGGCTTATGACCAAGGAAAAACTTCCTTCTCAACAATTTTAAAGACTATACACACTGAGCAGAGTGGATGAGAGCTGTTGACCACAACTGTTAGCTGAGATATACAAGTATCCTGTCTTTTTTTTCGATTATTTATAGAGATTATTGTTTCTAGCAATTAATATATAGCACTTTTATTGCCTGCTTTTTAGTCTGAGTGTATTTTATTGCTATTAACTAATCTGCACAAGTAACTGATTTATTTGCAGTTAAAAGCATTCTGTATCTTTACAAATCTTTATCTGTTTAAAAACTTTCATTTGTGGCTTTCTCTAGTGCTTATTGTCTGTAGGCTATTGTTTTTGTCCCCACCCCCCCTCCCAGTTGGTATCTTGCGGCTTTGCAGTTGCCCGCCCCTACTGTAAATCTGATCTGTGACACTCCTCCCAGTCTAGTGTCATTAGCTCATTCTACCTAATACAGAGAGAACATTGGATAAGGCCTTCCGTTTCTCCTTTTTCCCTTTCAAAAAAAAAAAAAATTTTTTTTCCTGAATCTCCTTGTGTTCTGACTGTGCTTCTCAAACATTTTGGAAATATAGAGTATATTTCAGAGCATTTACTATAACTGTAACTGCCTTAATATTGCTACAACCCAAGTGCTCTAGGTTGCACTGCATCTGAAGTGTTTGTGTGTTTTAGCTGCTTCTCTGTATATATAGACTTCTCTGTTTCTTTAACTAAATAAGCTCTGCAAAGTTGTTTTATTGCATTCCTGCCTGTATTTCTGAGTTTTTTGCACTTTTAAAGTTTGTTTTTGCTTAGTTTAACTGGTAGGCTACACACTCAAGTGTGTTAGCCGAATTAAAGCATTTACTGTGTTTCTGTACCTAATTTCTGCTACTTTGTATTAAAAAGAAAAAAATATATATATATATATATATATATATATATATATATATATATATATATATATATCCTTGTTTCCCACCTTTACTGAACTAGAATAGTCCAGTCTTCAGGTATTGCTGATCTCTTGCCTGTGTCATAGTTCCTGTGTTGCCCATATCCTTATTTGGATAGGAGGAATCTTCTTTGTTCACCAGTGAGAGTGGGGAGCTCTGAGCAGCCTATCTGTCCCTTGAGGAGTGGTTCCAGCCCAGTGACTTGTAGCTTATTGGCCGTTTTGGGCCATTTCCTATCTCTTTCTAACCCCCTGCTTTAAAGCCAGCTTTAGCGCGCTTTTGCGCTTGTAATTTAAAGTTTTTCCTGTTTGTTGCATTTACCTGTTGAGGCTATACACTCAAGTGTGCTAGCCTGTGTTACATATTTATTGCATTTTCCTGCTGTTTGTTGCAAAAAAGAAAAAAAAAATTATCCTCGTTTCCCGTCTTTCCTGACCCAGAGTAGTCCAAATACAGGCTTTGCTGTATTCTGGACTTTTGGAAAGTTCCTGTGCTGCCCATTTCCTTTCATGGATAAAGGGAGGGTTCTTTGTTCACCAGTGGCAGTGGGGAGCTTAGAGCAGCCTATCTATCCCTGGAGGAGTGTTCCCAGCACAAGAATCTGGTAGTCTATATTGGCCGTTTTGGGCCAATTTCTAGCTCTTTCAAGTCCCCCTGTATAAAACCTGCTTTGGCGCGGCTTTGTGCGATTTTGTGCATAGTGCAGCATCGGGCAGCTCCGCTTAATTGGGATAAACCATTCTCGGCTCCACAAAGTCTGCTCTTCACTTTTTCCCTTAGAACTGATCTAGTTCTCATAATAAACACCCTATTCCTACTCTAAAGCCTGGCACTTGCTCACTACAGCAGTTATATAAGTCAGCACTAAAAAATTAAAAGCACTACACCCTCACAAACTCCCCTTCAGTACCTTGTTCCCCACTGGCTCTGTTTTTCAATTATAAAGGAATTCCCAATACTATTCTAGCATGTCCAAAGGTCAATTGTCAATCTCCTCTCCGGTCCAGCTGGTGAATCTGGGAATCTTGAGGCAATGTTACAACTGCCTCATGTACACAGACAACCCTCTCCTCCTCCCAACAAATTCCAACACATGCGAGAGATGCAACCATATAGCCAAACTGGAGGCTAAGCTCTCTCAACTCAGTACTGGCGTAACCAGTCAGAAGGAGAAGGAAACCACACTCACTACAATTCCAGTCTCACATAGACCTACCACGACAGCAAACCAAACACAAACACACAAAAACATACTCGGAGGCTCTAAATAAAAATCTGCCTAAGCAGCAGAGACCTCCAAAGCAGACACCCAAGCAACCGCTACTCCAAAACAAAACACGTGCAACACATAGCTCACAAAGCCAGTGTGCTGAACAGTCACAGCCCTTAAGGCTAAAGAACACACCTGATACACTTGTAACAGGTGACTCTATCGTCAGGCACACTGACGTCCCACTCACCAGGCTGAACACGGAGAAGGTCACGGTGAGCTGCCCGCCGGGCGCTAGGATCCGCCACATAACACAAGCACTCGGGTCACTCCAAGGCAAGTACAAATATGACTCAGTCATTGTCCATGCTGGTGTGAATGACCTGAGACGTACCTCCCTGGACTACATGAAAAAAGACAGAGGAGCTCTCTGAGCATGTAGCCCAGGCCGGTATGACCCTGACCTTGAGTAGCATCTTACCCTCACCAAGAATGATGCCACAATATGAAGACAAGATGATCAATTTCAACAATTGGCTTAAGTATTGGTGTCATTCAAAGGGGATCCAATGTCTGTCAGCCTGCGATGACATGCTCGACAAGCCACGATGCTTCGCTAGGGACGGCTTGCACCTGTCACCCCTGGGCTTTCGGATATTGGCAAAGGCTCTTGCCACCCCCATAGTGCCTTTTTTAGGCAAGGCTCAAAATACAAATCCACCTCCATAGGTATCACAAGGGATAAGAAACTAAGAGTAATGCTACTCAACACCAGAAGTCTAAACCTCAAGATGCATGCAGTCGAAACTCTCCTTAGCATGGAGAACATCAATATCTGTGCAGTAACAGAAACCTGGTTCAAGGCTCCCGAGAGCACCCCAGCACTACCAGGTTATACCTCATACCATGCTTTTCGGCTACAAAACTTGGACCGAACCACAAAAGGAGGGGGAGTATCAATATTCGTCAAAGATACCCACACCTCCAGATTGGTGGCACAGCACAAAGCATCAGAGACTATCCATGTGCAACTAACAGTGGGTAAAACTGCCTTCCAGTTTATAGCCTGCTACAGGCCACCATCCCAAACCCAAGAACCCCACTCAGCCTTCCTGAGAACACTGGAAAATATGAAGGTCTCTCCAAACACCATTATATTGGGCGACTTCAACTACCCAAACATAGACTGGGAGCATTACTCCAGCTCCAACACTCTAGCCCAAAGGTTCCTAGAATTTATAAACTCAAATGCTATGGAACAACTTTTTACCACTCCCACAAGAGGGGAAAACATACTGGACCTGATCATCACCAACATGGGGGCTCTATGCTCCAGACCAGAAGTGTATCCCTCACTGGTAAGATCAGACCATAAACTAATCTCACTGGATATTCACATCCCGACCCCACCCCCTGCCCAGAAAACCACAGTGGAAAACTTCTCTAAAACAAATTTCACACTCCTCAAAACTGAGGTGGAATCCTTCAAAGCCCCCGGGCCTGTGGAAAATACGGCCCAGACCGCAGAATCCTTTATAAACGCATTCTATGAACACCTTCAGGAATGCATGGATCATGCAATCCCAAATAAAACCAAGACCCAATCCTCCAAAGGCAGGTGTCCTGTCTGGTGGACCCCAGCCATAAACAAACTATACAATAGAAGGAGGAAGCTACTACATGATAGAGCAAAATCACAAAAAGGGAAGGCATCTCTGATCAGTATTAGCAAAAAACTACGGGCACTCATAAAATCGTCTAAGGCCAGCATTGAGAGAATAATTGCACAGGACACTAAGGATAATCACAAGACTTTCTTTAGTTATGTTAGGAACCTGGGTGGGAATTCCCAGATATGCTCAGAATTAGTCCAAAATGACAAAAAAATACACCAAACCCACAGACATTGCCAACATCCTAGCTGACAGGTTCAGCGCAACCCCCCCCCCCCCCACCACCAAAAGGGCAAATATCTATCCCAGCAGAGTGCTGCCCCCCTGACATCTCAGATGCTCAGGTAAGAGCCGCCCTCTCCAAAGCAAAAAACACAGCATCGATGGCACCAGACGGTGTCCTGGGCTGCGTCCTACATGAACTGCAAGAAGAGCTAAACCCAAACATAAAACTACTGTTCAATCTCAGCCTTACTACAGGATATGTACCAAAAGAGTGGCATACAGCAACAGTGGTCCCTCTCCACAAAGGTGGTGCCTCAACAGATCCTGGAAACTATCGCCCCATAAGCCTGACTAGCTTGGTCTGCAAAGCTATGGAAAGGATCATCACGAACCTCATAAATAAAGATATTGGGGACCTACAGACACTGGATCCTACCCAGTTCGGCTTTGTTAAGGGCAGATCCTGCCTCTTAAACCTGGTCAATTTCTTTGAAACAATCACCAAGGCCATTGACGAGGGGAAGGTGGTCCACACAGCCTACCTGGACCTCGCAAAGGCCTTTGATACAATACCCCACTCGGGCATTATAGATAAGCTCACCAGCTTAAATATAAACCCCTATGTCACTAGATGGGTTGCAAACTGGCTCAAGGACAGAACCCACATGGTTAGAATTGCTGGAGCCATGTCAGACTCCAAACCAGTTACAAGTGGCGTCCCACAAGGCTCAGTCCTGGGACCTCTCTTGTTCGGTATATATTTCTCGGAGGTACAGGCCAACACGGAAGGACTGTGGCTGACCAAGTTCGCAGATGACTGCAAACTAGTCGCCATAATCGACTCTCCAGCCGACACAAGCATCCTGCAAAAGGGCCTCATAGAAACAGACAACTGGTGCCAGAGCCATGGCCTCAAGCTAAACGCCAAAAAGTGTATAGTCATCCCCTTTGGCAAAAGCAAAGTGCCCACAAATTACCACATAGGTGGTAATCCATTAAGTACGGAAGAAGTAATTAGTGACCTGTGGACCCAAGTTGATAGCAATCTCTCATTTGAAAACCACGTGGCCAAAGTGGTTAGAAATACATTTTATATAGCCCACCTAATCATGAAGGGATTCACATCTAGATCAGGGGAGGTCATCGTGCCTCTTTACTCATCCCTCATCAGGCCCTTAATTGAGTACAATGCCCCTTTTGGGATGTACCTTACCAGACACCTGCAGCAACTGGAAAGACCCCAAAAGTACCTCACCAAGAGGATCAAAGGGCTCAAACAGATGCCATATGCTGCCCGGTTAAAGAAACTCCAGCTCTACTCAGTGGCATACCGCCTGCTCAGAGGCGATCTGTGCCTGACGTATAAAGCCATATCCAACCCAGAATTAATGGACATGCTGCACCTCAGAAAATCCAAATCCCATCGAGCCACGCTCGAGACTTGAACCTCAGCACTGAAATAAATAGGACAAGCTGGAGGGACAGATTCATAACCCAGAGGTTCCCTTCACTCTGGAATAAAATCCCAGTCCAGGTTAGGCAGAGTCCCTCATTGACTCTCTTCAAGAGGAATCTTGATGAGTGGATGGGAGATCGTAGGTTTACCCCGGGTATCAATTCTGTGTCACTGTTAGACAGAGGCACAGTATACTAACCTCGAAAAAGGGCATAGCAAAATTCATTTAAAATGCGTGGCGAAAGCCAAACACACTCTGGCTAGGCTTATAAATGCCCTAGGGCAGATAGCCTAGTATGAACCTATGAACTTCTGGGGATGAGTCTTTGGATTTATTCACTTTCACTGAAACAGACTGCACCAAACTGTCTTCTCTCCCAGACACACCTGTGTAGCTGAAGATAATACAAGCAAGCACAAGCTTCCCTTCTCAAAGAAGGTGCATGAGCCTTACCATGGATACATACTATAGCATTAATGAGAGAAAGGCCCCATTTGAAACTGAAAGTCTGAGACTGCTTGTAGCCTGCCACTGAAAAAGGCTCAACATATTCCATCTATTTGAAGAAGTCTCATGGTTTAGCTCAGAGGATTACGGCTACGAGTGGCTGATTAGCTTTGTCCTTTAACACTAGGTTTGATTCCCTCAATTCCCACTTTGTAACTCTGAGCACAGACAGTGCTCCTTGATAACCACTAAAAAATGGATATCCCAGTGGGCTTACCAAGTTAACAAATAAAATTGTAATAAATAAAATTATACATGTTGCTATGCACATTAATTTATATGAGATAATAGAGACTCGCTCTTCCTATACCAACCATATGTTCTGACAGCTAAAGAAATCTGGTTTAAACCTTCTGGTGCTGTCTACTGCAAAATCAAAAGTAGTACAAACTGTTCAGAAATTACCAAAAAAGGGAAATCTGTGTAGTTGCTTTACATGATGAAGACACTCTAAACACACCATTTCATCTCTCTTAAATTATTAATCATAAAAGCAAAGCCAAGACTTGATGTTCACATTACACTCAAAGCAGCAAATTATGAAACATCTGGCGTTTCTTTTGTCTCTTACACTTGCAAAAGCACGTTTTCACAGCTTTTTGGGGAACATGTACATTTCAATCCAAAGTACTCCATTTTAGAGAATACAACCATGATTGGAAGTCCATCAAAATGAAAACCCTTAATTCGATTCAAAGTAATGAATCCTTGTATCAAGTACATCCTTAACAATAAAAATCTTCACAAAAAACATTTTGCTGGACTGGATTGTACTATCACATTACACATGTAAATTATGGCACAGTACAAGTAACTTCAGTGCTCCCCTCCCTCTTCTGTGCATGATGCAGCATCTCTCTCAATTTTCTTGTTAAAACGTATCCTGCTACAGAACAGCTTTTAAGTCAGTTTCTAAAAGTAGCTGTCTGGTAATCCACTTCAACTCATTCTTCTGCAGACACAGCAGTACAACTAGACAATGTCACTTTTCACTCAGATTCAGTGGTGTCACTTTAGAACTCTTAGGGTCAAGGAAGAACCATTTAAATGAAGCACTCCCATTATCAAAATGGCATTTGATGCTAAGTGTGACGTCTCTTCTCCGGGCCAGTAATCAAGGAGCCTCAAACCTCAACACTGTCACCGATGAGCAACATTCAATTGAAACAAAAATAGATACACACAGTATTTTCAGATGCAGCTCTCAGCACCACGTACTATTTCCCTTAAGAGCTCACAGTGAACACACAATTGTCCTGGGGCTGGGTTTCCCTCTCTCTCTTCAGGCCCCAAATAAGACTCCCCACCAACACAGCTATACAGTTAAGTCCTTAGCTGGGTATTCCAAGCCAAGTCCTCCATCACCCTTTCTGTGAACTCAGTACTCTCAGTTTCCATGTTCAAAGTAGCTCACACACACACAGACTCAGACTCAGACTCAGACTCAGACTCAGACTCAGACTCAGACTCAGACTCAGACTCAGACTCAGACTCAGACTCAGACTCAGACTCCAGTTTCACTCGCACAAACACACACCTGGGAAAGGCTGGCACAACTTTACTAGTTCTGCCCAGACTATAAGGTAGATATACCACCACCAGAACACCCACTAAGCTAGCTAGTCTTAGGTTCTTACCAGGGTACCAGATTATACTGAGTGAAATCAATACTAATATCAATGATAATGTTGACAAAAACAGGAAGGCTTTCAAGAGCAGCCATAGTGTCACCAAATAAACTTAAGTACTATCAATTGTTGAAATATTCTCTAAAAAACCAGCCACAATGAAGAGTTTTAAATATATTTAATAATAAATAATAAAGGAACATTAAATTACTAAACATCTATTTACAATAAACACCAGAGTTTCAAACACAGGAAATATTAAAACTAATACAGATGGAAAGGTTCACACACACAGAAAAACAATACTTAACTAATCTCACTATACTTTCCTGACTAATCGAAAGAATTGCTGTCCCTTAGTTCACTTACTACAGGAAGGCAAGATGATGTGGGTGAGTGGTCCTTCTTTGTCAGGTTTCATGAACAGACTGCTGAGAGCCAAGTGACATCTCTCCCACTAATATCTAAATATCACTTCACTGCTCGCTATAGAATGACATTACATCTGGTCATCCAACTCTGGTTCCCATGCTACCCCCTGAAGAGAAACTAAACCAGAATCTAGCACGTGTCTCATTACACACACACACACACACACACACACACACACACACACACACACACACAGAGCTTTGCTAAGATAAGTTACAGCATCTGGAAGCTGTAAAACAATTTTAACACTTCCACTCTTCCTACAGAGCTACTAAGCTAGGCTTCTCACAGACATTCAGTCTCTGGCTAGAGTCAGAACTGTGAGATACAATCTTTATGGCCTGAACCAGGCAATTTAATTTCAGACTATTTTTCAAAATTAGCTAGACCGAGATTAACCTCACTCTTCCAGTATCCTCTACTATAACATATTCATTATAACAATTACAATGCAGTCTGATATACAGGTGTACTTCTTTTCTGTCCAGCAGGGCCCACTGTTGGTACATTTTAACACCAGCAGCTTTACAAATACAGTTTTCCACACAGGCATCTGTACAAATCAACTTGATATACAAATGACGTATAGTTGTTTACAAAACTCCAGCTAGCTATGCTGACATATGTTATACATTCACTGTTCTGCTCCGCCTGGCATAGCTGGCACTACCTCACATCATCACACTAGGGATCAAACTTGGATGGACTGTTCAAAAAGTAAAACCATTACCTTGTGACATTACGTACACCTCAGTAATGTTTACAAAAAATGTAAACAAGCAGGACTGAACTACATACTTCCAAGAGCAACAGCAATGTTCATTCAAGAACACTATGCGTTTTTGACAAGGTATCAATAAAATATGAAACTAGTAGTCTTTTTTGATATCTTCCTTAGACATGCCACTTGCATCAATAACTGATCAATATAAAATCAAGGTGTGGTTTTGGAAAAGCTTCACTTCAAAATACAAACCCATCTGCTTTAGCCTCTCCAGACTTCCTCTCTGCTCTCAACATTTTCCATTTCAATCATCTCACAATCTACATTACCAAAATTTCCTCTTGATACTATCTGGCTCTATATAAACTATTATCACTTCTACTATATTTGCTCATTTCAACAGTCTTTAACATAGAGGATTATGAGCAGGTCAGTAATCATACCCAATGTATAGATGCCAAGAAATTCACTGCCAGGTACTATAAATTAAACAAAATTCAGATTAAAAAAAAAACTTGCTACGTTGTTCTGACTTTGAAAGCCTGTAAAGCAGTGGAGTGTGGATGATGTCTTAAGTATTCCCTGTGTAAAGGAAGCAGTTTAATTCAAAGCACTTTATATACTTCAACACGGAACAGGCAGAAATGGGAGATGAAATAAAAAATGTTTCATGCCCTGCTACTGCTGTTACCTAGTCAGCACAGTCTGCTTTTAGTGCAAATGCAGTGTTAACAGCACTTTGGGGATGCTCAACTATAGTTAAGTACCCATCTAAAGTGTTAAGGTCAGGTCTCATGCTACAGCAGCACTGAACCAGAATATAATTTAGCAGTTTTTTTTTTTTTTTTTTTTTAGCATAATCAAGGCAATTTGTGTACTACAAATCTGTTAACACTCCCCATTTATAAAAAGGGGTACAAAAACCATCACCGACTGAAGACCAAATGCACTAATCACATCACATGGTAAATTACTATAGATGGTCATTTGTAAACAACTCCCTTCTGACTTTAATCAACATCTATCCAGGATGCCCACTCAGGAACAAAATCTCATGGTTACTCCAGAATGAAGCAGAAATGGCTCACACAACTGTACTTTCTAACCCACTGCTATGAAAGTAATCTTACCAAACAGTACATATGCTAATAAATCAAAGCTGCAGTAGCCTAAGCGATTTGGGTCCTAGTCCTCATGACCAGACAGTTTTCAAACCTATGGGGCACCTATTACTTACTCTGTCTGGAGCTTGAGAGGAGCTCAATAAAAAGACAGTTACAGTGCAAATCTCTTCAGAACTTTTTGCCTAGAATAGAAAGGAGGCAAGAGCCCCAAAACAATAATGGTAGGAAACCAAACCAACTGTAAATTATATACACAAGGGTGTATATATCTGCACCCTGTCAAAATAAAAGAAAAAAACATGCAAAATAAAAAGGGGCTCGAGAGAGGGGTTGCTATTGCAAGAGTGATCTATTAAAATATCGACTGCTATGGTAAGTTTATTTACATAACTGTACTATGTTCAACATATTATTTACAAAAATATTTGGGTAGACTAACAACTTAGAACCTAAAAAGGGATGATCCCAATAAATTAAGACTCCGGGGGTCCCTGCAGAATAGTTCTACCAAAGCCTGTCCTGGACCTGCAGAAGGAAGTCAGCATGTAATGCTTTGTAAAAAATATATACAGGGGACTAAGCGGCTTTCTTTAGAATACATGGAGTTCAAGCATTTCCAGAATAGGATGGACCCTAACTCTGCATAGAAATAACTTTGTATGGAGAGTATAAAAAAGGCAATGGTCTGAGACAGCCATCTAGAAATAGTCTACTTTAGCACTGGTTGTTCTTTCCTCTTAAGGCAACCAGCTGATTAGGTTCCTTGAAGGCTTGAGTTTTGTCTAGGTAGTACTGGAGCTGCCTACAGACATCATATGTGTGAACAATCATTTCCCCCTTGTTCTTGGGATCAGTAAAGAAGGCAATGAGATTAATAGTCTGTCTTAAAAGTAACCTCTGAAGACCACTTTAGGTACAAAAAGAAGGATTACTTAGGATCATCAGAAGTTACTAAGCTATTAGCCCTGAGACCCTTATAAGCCTAGCCAAGAGTTTAACCCATGTTTAGACAAATCAGCACCCGATGTCCCTGTTCAGCAGGGACATGGGTGGAGTCCCAGGGATGTATTTTCTATTTCCCATCCAGTTATCCAGGTTGCGCTTAAAAAGGGGTAAAGAGGTACTCTGCTTAAACTTAACATGGACAAGGAGTTATTAAAGAAACCCTGTTTTTGTAAAAATGAGATAGGGTTGACTCACCATCAGTGTTTGCAATTCAGAAGCTCTCCTTAGCATAAGTTTGAGCAATAAATAAAACGATACAAACTTCAATTCAGCCCGATGAACTGGTTCGAATTTTAAAAAGAATAAATTGTTCATGCAGAAAGTTAAAATTCCAAAGAGGAGCCACCTATTTCCTAGGTTGATGCATATGTAACACTCTTTTCAAAAAACTGTTTATCTTGAGAATGGATATAAAGTGGGGATCTAAGGGCAGATGAGCAGGAATTGTCAATAAGTGAACTTTCATGAAGGAACAACAAAGGCCAGAAAACAGTAACTCACACAAAATCATGAACCAGAGGCAGTCATGCATGAAAGTCAGTCATGGTTCTTGGACTGGCACCAACTGGAAAAGTTTTTCCACTTGCATATGATTTTCTAGCAGAAATTTTTCCAACTTTTCAGTACCTGCTGCACATCCTAGAAACAAAAAAAAGGTGCCTGAAGGGTATCCAAATTCTACACTCCAGGCAGTAAGTTGAAGAATTATCAGGATGGGATGTACCAAACAACCCATCTTGTGTAAGCCAATCCAGTCTGTGGGGAAGCCTGTGGTAATTGCCCTTGGCCATACTGAAAAGAACGGAGAACTACTGCCTGGGCCAGAGGGGAGTCACCACCACATTTTTAGAAGAACCCTGAATATCAGTGGAAATGCATAAAACATTACTCCCTCCATTGGAATGAGGAAACCATCTGTCTTCCAGGCACATTAACAAGGCGTCCTGGAGTATTTCTTTAGTTTCTTGTTCTGAATGCAGGTAACAGATTTACTAAGATGCTCCCCACAGTTGGATCAATTCTTGGAAGACCCCAGGGTGAAGATTACACATGTTGGTGTCCTGGTCTTGTTGAACTTGGCTGCAATCAAACTGCTGAAAGAATGTATGAAGGTTGAAGAGTAAAACTGAGCTGAGATGCACTCCGACAGGTACCATAGCAAGTCTGCAGAAAGAACATTTTCTGGTACCTCCTGTCTGTAAAACATTTCTGAGGTCCCAGGGGAAACATCTCTCAATCCATAGATGTAAGAGATCTGGACAAAGTCAAAAATATTTTTTTTTTGGGAGAGGGGCAAAGTATCAGAATCAGAGACATTTTAAATATTGCTATCATAAATTTCTAGAACAGGTTTTGCATTAACATGCATTTTCTGAAGGATAAGAAGTCCGAAATTTAAATGTCCATCACTGTTTAGTGACTTAAGCTATTGGCCAGAAAACCACAAATTTTATGAGAAACATACCAAATGAGACAAAGACCTGGACAGTTGTTGAGAGGTATGCCTGGAGACCAGCAATAATTAAAGGATTTCCAAGCATGATCACTGCCAACATCTGTGTAACATTACATTAAAGTGCAACAGTCTGTTTAGAGGATTCCACAGAGCTTACACTTTTTCCCCTTTGGAAAATGCACCCTATGCTAGGTCTGACACATCTGTAGAGGCAGACATAGGAGGTTGGAAGGGAAGATGAAGGACATGAATTACTAAAGAATTGGTCTACACATCATTGACTCTCTCGTGGAAATTTCTGAAATCTAAAAGGACAAAGGGTATAGATGCTGAACACAGGTTTATAAGGCACCACTGTATTTTGCTCATGTGAAGTGTAGCCAGGGGAAACAGGAGAACCCTTACTGCTTTGTAGCCTAAAATCCTGAGAAATTCCCAACAGATACTTCAGTTTAAATAGAAAAATTCAGGAATAACTACAGAAACATTTGTATTTAGTCTGGAGGAAGAAATGCTATCCCCAGGGCAGAACCTAACAAAGACTCCAGAATACAATTCTGTATGACGGGATGAAAGAAGACCTCTACTCATTAGTTATTTATTTATTTTATTTGACATTTGTTGACTGGGTTTGTCCGTCTTGAGCATGAGCGCGTTTTCTGCAGAGGCCTGGGGAGAAAAGCTACACAAACAGTACAACAGGGAAGTAAATACTGTGGGAAGAAATAGCCAGGAATTGTTATGGCTAGGCTTGTATAGACCCCTAGGGCCGATAGCCTAGTACCAACCTATGAACATATAGCAGATACAAATAGAGATGGTCTTTGAGACTATATAGAGCATTTAAAACAGTCATTAATCTAACAAAGGTTGCTATTATATGCAGAACAAGAATTCAAATGAGCAGTACACTGTTACTCAGTCAGAAGGGGGTTAAATACAATGTGGGCAAAGGAAGTTAAGTGAGGTAGATTAAGAAGTGAAGTAGCTTTAAGAACACATAAAACAAGGTAAGTGAGACATATGAGACAGAAAGGGTACAAGCTAGTGGAGATTTCTTGAATAAGTTGCTAGACAGGGAGAGAGAGTAGGAGTAGGAGAAGAGGATGTGGGAAGAGAGATTAAGCTGGGTTTTTACAGTGACAGTCTGGGTTTTCAAATTAACTTCAGAAGATTCTGCCCAGTTGCTAAAGTCTCTCAACAGTTGGAAATAGTCTGCAAAGATAAAACAATCATACAGTACAGAAAGATGCAAATGCCTAGAAGTCCATAATATGCAATGACTTGAAGCAGGATACTTGATGAATACCTTTTGTGTGAAGAAATCCAAAGGGTAAGACAGAACTGACAGAATAAGACAGGCACAGACAATCTTAACAAATGCCTGAACAGCTCAACACTTGGGAATGTGATGACAGGCTTCCTTTAAATCCAACCTTACCATAAAAGTTACAGAAGGGAGTGGAGGTACAAAGGACTGAAGGGAATCAGAAAGAAAAGGTCCGGTACAGGTCTCCAGGATCCTTCCCAGGTTTTGGTACCAGACAAACTTTGAATGAAGGCCTCTGCCTAAGTGGCAGCAAAGAACTGATTCTACCACTACCTGTGCCAATATATGGCAGAGAATTTGGGGAAAGAATGACAGAATCATGTCACTAAATCAAATCTACTTTCCCCTGAAAGAGAAAACTTTTCATGAAACTTGGGAGTACATTCTGTTTTTTTGCAGGAGGGCAAGTGCCCACTCCCTCCAGACTTAACTATACCTGCTCTGAGGTCACACAAGCGTAGATAAAAGGGAATTCTCCACTATCAATGAAAGTGCTTTTGGAGAAGCATTTTCACTGTAACGACAAGCTGCCCTTGCTTGTTTGACATTTCCAGAGAGCGACTAAGTTCAAAGGGAAAGAAACATTCACATAACCAAATGCACTCCAGCTATAGAACAATTAAAACCATCTGTCTGTAACGATCGGGTTCCACAAGGAAGAATAAGTCTCAGAGAGATGGAGAGGTTTAGGAGAACCTGAACAGAGACACAAGTCATGTTGACTGAGAAGACTGTCCCTGACTTTTTTGAGGCTTTTTTTTAAAGCTGTTGGCTTCTTGCAACTTATTGAAAAGAAAGAGCTCAGGAGGAAAGGAAATTTCTAGTAATGTTGAAAAGGGAAGTGTGAAAAAAATCTGAGTAACACTTTGAATCAGCACTCCCCTCTTTCAACACAATATCACCTCAGCTGCAGTTATCCTATCTGAGGAAGAATTTAAAATATCAGTCTTAACATTTTCAGGAAGGTTTTGAAAATGAAACCAAGCTAATCTTCTAAATACCAACCCAGAAGAAGCAGCTCCTGAGGAAGAAACAAAGACATCAAGAGTAAACTTTTATGCTTAGTAACTTGAAATAAGTACAGTTGTGTAAAATCTTACCATAACAGTAGAAGCCCTTCTCTCCACTACTGTAGTATTCTTTACCTAAAGATCTCTTTTCCAGGGGTAGCCCAATGTCCGGCCAGCATACCAAAATCTTATAGGCATCATGCATCACACGTATGCTCCCAGGCCCCACACAAGGCGTAAGGCATAAAGGTGATGTACAGATGCACACACACAGACATGGAGAAGCCCCAGAAGGAAAAGAATACCCCAGAGACAGGGAAAACTATGCGCATCCAGAAGGAGAAAAAGAGAAGAGCTCCTAGGCCAAGGGGGTAAGAAAGGACAAGGCTAGAACTAGAGAAGAGTGGGAAGGAGGGGAGGGAGTCAATACTGCAAAAGTTAAGAGAAGGACCTCTACTGTTACAGCAAAATTTTACACAACTGTACAATGTATTTCCATATCACTGTTGCAGTATTCTTTACAAAGCGGAGAGTACAAAAACTCAAAAGGAAACCCGGAAAGAAGACAGCACAAAAGAGCCCTCTAGGAACCCAGGGCCAGAGCAAAGCCTGCTCTGACCCTGGAAATAATATCCAACTTACAATGCCTAGTGAAAGGTTTAACAGAGGACTAAGTATCGGCCTCAAGGATGGAAATGGTATCCAAACCCTTGAAAAAAGCACCAGAGGAGGCAACTGCCATGGTAGAATGTACCTTTACTGGTGAGAAAATACATTTTCATGAAAAGAATAACAAAAAGAAATGGTCTCAGAAATCCAGGAGGAGAAGGTTTGCGTGGAAGACAGCCAAACTCAAAGTCCTGGGATGAAAGGAAACAAAACAGCTGCTCAGATTTATGAATAACTTTAGTTTTGTCCAAATAGTATCTGAGCTGTCTATACAAATCCAAGGTGTGAAGAACTTTCTCACTGGCAGCCTGTAGAGAAGGGAAAAAGGAAAGAAGAAGAAGAACAGATTGATTAAAGGATATCTCATTAACCAACTTGAGTATAAAAGGAGTAGTACAAAGAGACAGCCTGTCTTTGTGGAAAACTGAGAAAGGAAGAATGGTCATGAGACCCTGAAGTTCAGAGACTCTACTGGCTGAAGTGAGAGCCAAACGAAGAACAGTATTCAAAGTACAGTGCTGTAAGGAAGCTGAAGAAGGCTCAAAAGGAGGCTCTGTCAACTTTTCAAGGACAAAACTGAGGTCCTAGAAAGGTGGAATAGGCTTCCCGGAGGCCTGATATGAAGGACACATTTAACAAATTGTTTGATCTCTAATCTAGAGCCAACAGGAGGATTTAAGGGAAGACGAGCAGAAACTGCTGAAAGGTAAGCTGTAACTGAAGAACATGCCAACTCAGCATAGAGCTGATCACACAGATAAGAGATAACCAGAGGAATCCACAGATAGGGGATCCTGATGGAGAGATAGGCACCAGAAAGGAAATCACTTTCATGTGGACATGCATGATTTCTTGGTAGTGGGTTTCCTGGCCTCCTGCAGAAACCAAATCACGTCCTCAGAAAAAAGGTGCCTGAAAGGGATCAACATCTTATCACCCACAGCATCAGATGAATAGTGGGCAAGTGACGATGGATAAGAGATCCCTTTGTCTTGTGTGAGACTATCTACCCAGTGATGTAACTTCTGCTGACTGCCCCTGACCAAGACAAAAAGAAGGAGAAGCCAATGCTGTCTAAGCCAAAAGGGAGTCACTAGCAAGATTTTGGGAGAATCCTGGCTGATCTTGTGCAAGATTTATGGTAACAGAGGAAGAGTGAGGGGTTAACAGGTGGGAATACTTCAGTAGACTGAAACTGCACTTAATCAAATCTTACTTTACTGAGACGACATCACCCAAGTTTGAATAAACTGAAGTTTCACATCACTGCATGTTTTTTCTTTTTATTGGAAATGGAATGCAATTTCGGTCTACTGAAATAGACCCATACAGACACATCCCCTTCCAAGGAAAAGACAGGGCATCCACTTTCCAAGCCAGAGGACTTGGGTCTCTGATACAGAATAGAAGAATTGTCTGTTCAGAGTGGTGGCAAAAAGATCTACTTAAGGAACACACCACTGATGGACAATGTCCATCTCTGGGAAACATCCATTCATGAGCTTGTGTGCTGGACTTTCTCAGAGTCTGCCACTAGACTGTGCTCTGAAGGATTGTAAACTGCCTGAGGGGTCACTAGATTCTATACAGCAAGATCCCAGACCTGAAGACCTAGTCTGCAAAGAAGATAGGACCTTGTGCCCCCTTGCTTCTTGACGTACCACATCACTGTGGCATCATATGTGAAAATTTTGAGGTGCCCAGGATAAAAGAGAGAATGAAAAGCCATCATCTCCTTTATAATGATGTGGTCTGACCTCCAATGAAGAAGCCAGAGATCCTGAACCTTGAAGGGGCCAGAGGAGGCACCCCACTCCCTGCCTGTGGCATCTGTTAAGAGCTCCTGAGTTGGAACTGCACCTTGGAAAAGAAGTTCCAGGTTGAGTGAAAGTTGATGAATCCACCACTGAAGCTCAAGTTAAGACAGGGAAGGAAGAATACTGGGGAAATCCAAGAGGTGGCAATGTTGGAGCCGCACTGACTTCAGGTACCACTGAAGCTTCCTCATGTGGAGCATAGCAAGAGGGAGAATGGGAATGGTGGAAACCATGAACCACAGAACCCTGAGTAATTCCCTGGCCATGACAGATGCCAGAGGAAGAGATTGGAAAAAGACAAAGACAGGGCCTTGAGGGCAGGCAGAGATGCCAGCATGGGAAGTATTTGAAGTCTGCAGCTGAGGGAAATATGATCCTGAGAAGGTGTCAGGGCTGATTTATGAAGTTTATGGTGAACTCCAGATTTTAAAAGGGGAACATTAAACTGGGTATCCTGAAGCAGTGTGTCAGAGGAAGGAGCCTGAATAAACAGATAATCAAGATAGGGAAAGATCCGAATTCCTCGAATTCTGCAAAATGCAATGACAGGAGTGAGGCATTTGTTGAATACCCTTGGGGCAGTAGACAGGCCAAAGGGCAAAGAAAAGAACTGAAAATGCGAGAAACAAACAAAAATGTAAAAACATCCTGAAAAGGGGATGAATGGGGATGTGAAGGTATGCATCCTTGAGATACAAAGATACCAGAAAGGCTTGGGGTAGAAAAAGAGGTCTGCACAGATAACATCCAAAATTAAGGAGTACTGAGAAAGGTATTAAGTTGGGAGAGATCCAGAACTGGTCTCAACATGTCCTACTTTTGTGGAACCAAAAACATTCTGGAATAAAAACTCTTCCCTACCTGAGTAGAAGACATGGCTTGAATGGTTCCCTGAACCAAAAAGTGAGTGAAGCATCTCTGGGCAATGAGAGTTTCCAAAGAGGTTGTGGAATGCCGAAGAAGGGCCTTCCAAACCATAAAATATCCCAGGTGGGTAAAGGGCAGAACCCAACAGTCTGAAGTGATTCTTAACCAATTCGGAAAACAGAGGGAACCTGGCCAAGGGAGAGGGGAAGCAAACTGTCAAACAGAACCTAGCTTGTCTTGAAAAGTAGGTTTATGGGTGGTAGGAGTCTTAAGTAGACTTAACCGGATGCACGTCTAGAACTTTTCGAGCCCTTGGGAGGAACGTAAGATTGCCTATGAACAAAGGCAGATTTGGAAGGATAATTCCTCTGAAATTTAGTAATAGGAGAAACAAAAACAGGTTTTGACTCCTGGAAATTTTTACCCTTAACCTGGAGAGACTTGAAAAGCTCAGCAGTAGTAGACCCAAAAAAAAAAAAAAAAAAGACTTTTATTATCCAAAGGGGTATCCAAAAGTTTGGCCTTACTGTCATCAGGCAAAGCTTGAAGGTGAAGACAAGAATAATAACTGTACCAAAGGCAGTAGACGTGCAGGAAGCATCAGCTGCATCATAGCAACATTTAACTGAGTGGTGGGCAACCTGGGAGGTAAAGCTCAACTGGGAAAGGGCTGAGGACTTCGCCTTGGAGTCGGGAAGGTCAGAAACTACTCTGGGAACCTGAGAAAAGAGGGCCAAAACATACCTGGTCATACAAGTCTGGTAACTGATGGCTCAAAACTGGCAGCAGTGCAAACTGTTTTGCCCAGCCTTTCCTTAGCCCTGCTATCCTTATGAGAGGACAACAATTTGGTAAAGGGCAATAACCTGGATGACTTGACAGAAGAGCCTGACACTACAAAAGGATCAGCAGAAGGGTATTTTATAAAGAAATTTACACTCAGGCACTTTCTAAAATATATCAGGTTTCTTGGGTGCAGGGGGCTGAGAATCAGGGGCCACAGAAGCTGCTGAGAAGGTATCCAGAAGGGCAACCAGAAAAGGAGGAACAGTAAAAGGCGTAGGAGCTTGTAATATCTTTTCTGAATGTCAGAAACTTGAGAACAGTCCCACTTGAAAAAAAATCCATCACAGGGGCAATAGTATCCCCAAGAACAGTTCTTTCACAGGGGAATCTGGAATGATAGCGTCCTTTTCCACTGAACCATAGCCCAAGGGGGAATGTATTTGAGACGAGTAAGTCAGGGCTTCTTCCCCTGAATCCAGATGTTCATCCGAGGAATCCAGTTCTCTGGGTCTTTTAAGTGGAGTGGAAGACTAATGAGGGACAGGCACAGACACCCCTTGAGGAGGCTTTAAGGTCATCAAAAGCACTGATTAACCCTTCCTGACATTCATGCTGGGGATCCTTAACTACAGGTGAAATATGCTTTGCATTCTGTTTCTTTTCTGTGTGATGTCCATGTGAAACACCCTTGGAGGGCCAGACCTCTGGCGACATTCAGTAAGAATAGTGGGAATCCCCTAAGATCTGCAGATTCCTCCTCGGTTCCTCAGATATGATCACCTGAGATACCCCCCTCAATGTCAGGAACAAACATTTGTAAAGCTTCAGAGGACATGCGAGAAGTTGGATCTAAGCAGGCCTCCAATGGGGACATGGAAGAGAAATCCAAAGCAACCACCAGACGATCCTCTAGGATTTCACTAGGCTTAAGAGAGAAGTCAGGGGGAGGCTGGACAGTAACCATATCAGACCCAAGTTTTTTGGCCTTTTTCTTGGCAGACAGCTGACCCTCAGGACAGGAAGATTTCTCCATGGCACCCTTAGCCAAGAGCTTAAGATTCTGGCTTTACAGGTAAATAGATAAGGAGGCGAGACAACTGCATAGGATCTTGGGTACAAAAGCCTAGCAGATAGAACACTATGTATGGTCATGTAAAGCACCCAGACAAAAAAAAAGACAATGGTTATGACGGTCTTCAAAGTGAATGTGCGCCTCATGTACTGACATTTTCCCTTTCTGGATGACATGAAACCAATAAACCAGCAAATCATAAGAAAAAATAAGAAAGAACCCCAACAGGGTACGTAACCTGAATCGCAGCTTGGTAACCAGCACAGGGGAAGGCTGTGCAAACTGATATTCAATGATGGCATTCAGACTGGTGGAAAAGTTGTTTTGAGTATGTGCACGTGTACATCAATTTTATGCCCTACACCTTGTACATGCAGCATACATGTGAAGCCTATAAAAACGCTATCTTGTGGAGCCATCAGTTTGGAAGGGCATCGGCTATTATAGAGGCATTGACAAACTTTTTTTTTTTTTTAACCTCAAAAGAAGAAAGGTTAATCAACAACATCTGCACATTCTCATAAAATAAAGTTAAAAACTTCAGCATTAGAGCTAGATGGCATAAAACTCTAAATGCTAAGATACCAAAAGAACACATTTCTTTCCCAATTCAGCCAGTGCTTTCTCATTCTTGACTGAGGGTATGCAGCTGTAACCTGTTCAGCAGAAGCAGTTTTAGATAGACAAACCAGTGCTGGATCTGGTTTAGGATAAGAAAACAAATATTTACGAGTTTCAGATACCCTCTATAATCTGTCATATTTGCTACAGGCAGGATGAAGTCAGCTAGCCAGAGTCAGAAAAGGATTCTCTAAAAAAGACAAACATATCCAACACATCCAAGTGTAACAAACCAAAAAAAAAAAAAATTTCAGTGCCCTAGAAATTTCAGGGCACTAGAACATTTTTTTCACCATGTTCCCTTTTCCTGTGAAATCTCTATGGAAAATGACCAACTGATAGCCAGGTTAGGGAATTTGTGTCAGGGATAGCATACCTTCTAAGTAACGAACCTTCATCTGCCCCTTCCCCCAAGAACAACAGTAGTTCTCTCTTGCCCACCAAGAACATCTTTATAGCCACAGAGGATATGGATATCCCCCCAGTCTTTTGGTAGCTGCATATGCTACGCCAAGGGGACCACGGCAAAGATGAGTGGACTGAGGAACAATTGGCTACAGCAGAGTTACCAAACTGTGGTTGAGGCAAAAAAGGAGCCGATCCAACACCAAAGTCTCCCAGACTAGTTACTTGTTCTTGTGAACACAGGAAGGTAAAACTGCTGTGACCAGTGGATGCTCCATTGGTAAAGCAGAGGAAGAGGCCACACAACTGGACCAGTGGGTAAAAAGTAAGGTATAGAATAAGCAATTCTTAGGTAGTTAAACTACTGTCAGTCCCCCCACAAGCATAATATCCTTCCCAAAAACACAAACACACTCAACCTGACTATAATTTTAGTCAAAAAATATATATTTTTTCCACACAAAAAGTTCACATAAGCATTTACACGCCAATTCCCTTGGAAACACACGACAGTCCTAAAATGTTAAGCTTCCTAGCTAAACACGATACTTCAGAGAGAAAAACACAAGTTTCCCCCAAAAATATTTTTAATGAAAGGTTTTCACCAAATGCAGATTTATCTGCCCAGCCTTGAAGGATCACTAGCCAAATGGCAGTTCCATGTGCCCAATGAAGAAGTGGCCTTTGGCAGCAAAAAACTCTAAAGAGATTTGTGTGTATCTTTTTAAGGAGCTATTCCGAAGCTCCAGATTGTTAAAGATCATGGAAGACACCAAAAAGTTTTGAAAGTTAGCTGTTCAAGGAGATGTTGGACCAAATAGTTCAGGCTATTGCAACTGTCTATACGTCAAACATCACATGCTCATGATGTTGATGATGCAACCAAAACCATTCAATGGAAAGGAAATGTTTTCTCTCAAATGATAAATAAACAACAAATGTATAAAGATATGGAAAGTAAAATGCTACCAGGTTAGTCAAACTGATGCTATGACCAAAGTGATGGACTGAAAAAACAGTAAATAATTATTTCAACTAAAAAAGCAGCTCTTGCCTCAGCAACCCGACTAGGAAACACTACATGAAGTGATGCACAAAAGTACCAAAATAATTTTGATGGCTTCAGTTGTCAGTTACCAACATTACTTATTTAAAAAGTATTGAGATTATTCTGAAAACGTGCATCTTATTTCTAATAAACCCAGTGGTAGAAGAAGAAATAAAGTAAATGCAACTGCTTTACCACAGAACTATACATGCCATATACTGCAAACACTGGACATAACTAGGATAGAATCAAAAATATAGTGTGAACATATAAAACCACAGAGCAATAGGCATGACTAATCCAACACAATAAGGCTGCTGTACCACAGACAGGTTTCCGTGATAACCATGGACCTTAACAATGAAGCTTGAGAAATCTGTTACCATAGAAACCTCAAGATGCTTCTCCAGCTTTGTGTGTATGATTACTCACACGGTGTTTTACAGAGTACAGGTTATACAATACACAATTTCCCCCAAACTGTTATATTTTTAAAGATAAAAATGTCTTGCTACACTCGTACACCACCAACATAATCCATACTTCCAGAGTCAATAACACTTCTGCTATACTAACAATGTGGTATAACAGCTTTTTGTTACAGTGTTAGCACAGCAGTACACTACACTGAATTCAGGAAAGTACAGTTGTGTACAATTACCATAAATGTAGATGTGTATTCACTGTTGCAGTCATTACATTTGGGTAATCTGCTGGCAGGTCGGCCTGATTAACAAAGTCTTGGGTCCTGCGTCGGTTGCTGTCCCTTCTTCCATGACGTCAGGGGTATAAAACATGCAGCCAACGCCATTACATCAGTTTTTCTTGCCCTAACACAAAAATATACCTCCAACAAAAAGCAAATACACCAAAAAGGCTATTAAGCATAGTAAAAGAAAGTAGAGGTATAGCCAGGGAAAAACAGGGGGCTGGAGGGAGGGTAACCAGGACTGCAACAGTGAATACACTCGAACATCTACATTTATGGTAAGTGTACACAACTGTACTATGTTCTTCGTGTTTCACTGTTGGAGTCATTACATTTGGGTAGATTCCCAAAGCTATGGTTGGGAGGAGGAAATTATACAGCATTAGGACTAGCTATAAGGCCCTGCAAGACAGCAGTGGCAAAGCCAGCTCTGGATTTAGAGAACACTGGTGAATGATAATACTTGGTGAAAGTATGTACAGAACTCCAGGTAGCAGCTTCAAGAATACCCCTGGTAGGAACACCTCTGAGAAAGGCTGCAGAAGTAGATGCAGCCCTGGTGGAATGAGATCTGATCCCCTGGGGGATAGGTTTTCCATGGTGCTTATAGGAGAAATGAATGCAATGGCTTATCCATTTAGAAATGGTTTGTTTTGAGATAGCATTCCCCTCTGCCATAGCAGAGTATGCTACTAGCAATTGTTCAGATTTTCTTAGAAGTTTAGTTCTGTCCAAGTAGAATCTAAGTTGTCTGTGCACATCCAAGGAATGCAGAATCCATTCCCCTTTGTTCTGTGAATTGGGATGGAAGGTTGGCAAATCAATGGACTGATTAAGAGCCACACTGGAAACCACCTTGGGCATGAAGGATGGATTGGTCCTCAGAGATACCCTGTCCGCATGAAAGATGATGAAAGGCTCCACTGCCATAATGGCCTGCAATTCAGATATCCTTCTAGCTGAAGTGATTGCTATTGGCTGTTTTCCAAGAAAGAAATTTTAAGTCTGCAGTAGCAGCTGGCTCGAAAGGAGGTAGAGTGAGCTTCTCCAAAACAAAGTTAAGGTCCCAGGCAGGGGTAGGAGCTCTTCTGGGTGGTCTCAAATTCTTTGCCCCTCTGAAATACTGCTTGAGCAGGGGATGAGAAAAGAGGGGTGGTTCTGTGTTATAGTGAGCTGAAATAGCTGAAGCGTGGATTTTAATAGAGGAAAAAGCCAGGCCCATATGAAGCATCTCAGTTAAGTATTGCAAAATCTGAGGTAAATTGGGCGCTGCTGTGCTCATCCACTAAAGATTGGTTCCAGGCACAGAATCTTTTCCATTTGTCAGCATAAGATTTTTTAGTACTAGGTCTTCTCGCCTCCAAGATGACATCCATCACAGGTTTGCTGAGGGATGCTAAGGGTGAATTTAAGTGATTAGCCAAGCTGCGAGGTTCAATGTTGGGAGCTGAGGGTGCAGAATTTGGTTCTCCTGCTGAGACAGCAAGGAAGGTGTCAGAGGCAGGTGCCAGGGATATATTTGTGACACACTCCGCAGGAGTGGGTACCAGTGTTGGCGTGGCCAGTCTGGAGCAATCAAAATCATTCTTGGTTTGTCGTTTGACTTTTAGCAGAACTATGGAGAGCAGAGGCAGAGGGGGAAAGGCTTAGATTGATAGATTTTTCCAGCTGAAGGACAGAGCATCCACTTTCCAGGCTTTTTTGTGGGGAGTTCTTGTGCAAAATTTGTCCAACTGGTAGTTCTGGGGGGAGGCAAATAGATCTATGTCTGGGCTTCCCCATTTGCTTGTCAACATGTTGAAAATCCGTGGTTCCAGTTTCCACTCGTGTGGGTCCATGAGATTTCTGCTTAGTCTATCTGCCTGTGTATTCAATTTTCCTGGCAGGAATTGAGCTTGTAGGTGCACTTGGTAGCTCAAGTCCGTGTTCCACAATGCCACGGTTAGTCTGCACAGGGGGTAGGAATGTGTACCCCCCTGTTTGTTTATGTACCACATGACCATGGTGTTGTCCGTCTTTACCATTAGTTGTCCTGGAAGAATGTAGTCCTTGAAGGCTGTCAGAGCATTCTGTACAGCTAACATTTCTTTTTAACTGATATGTAGGTGCATTTGATTTGGGTTCCATTTGCCCTGAATGCACTTCCCTGCCAGGTGAGCCCCCCATGCATAGTCGGATGAATCTGTAGTTAGGGTTTGGGTGGCAGGGGGTAGTGTGAATGGAAGTCCCTTGTTTTGGTGGCAAGCCTCTGCCCACCATAGGAACTCCAGACGTAGGCAAGGTATGATAGGAATCATTATTTCCAGGCTGTGACAATGTTGACTCCATAGACTTTTTAAGTACCACTGAAGTTTCCTCATATGCAGTCTTGCATATGGAATTAGAAGAATGCAGGAGGCCATGAACCCCAAGGCTTGCAGTATTTGTCTTGCAGAAGCAGGGTTTTTGTGGCCACTTGTTTGAAGTAAGTTACCAAATGAATTTGCTTTTCTGGCATGAGGAAAGCCATCTGGCAGTTGTATTCAAGCTTGCACCCAGGAATGTAATCTGTTGACAGGGTACCAGTTGTGATTCCTTTTCATTTATGGTGTACCCCAGAGAAGTTAGAACCCTTTTTACAAACGCCAGATGATTTAGAAGTATGGCCTGCTTTTCTGCCTGAATTAAACAATCGTCCAGGTATGGATATATTTGAATACTTCTTTGCCTGCAAAATGCAATTACTGGAGCCAGGCACTTTGTGAATACCCTGGGCGCAGTAGACAAGCCAAAAGGCAGTGCAGAGAACTGATACTGCAAGTAGCCTGCTTTGAAGCGTAGGTATCTTCTGCAAGATTCCCTGATTAGGATATGCAGGTAAGCTTCTTTTAAATCGAGAGTTGCCAACCATGCATCTTTGCCTAGCATAGGAAGTAACTGGTGAAAAGTCAGCATCTTGAATTTTAGAATGTCCAGAAGGGTGTTTAGAGTAGACAGGTCCAGAATTGGAAGCCATGATTTGTCTTTTCTGGGTACAAGGAAAAGCCTGGAATAGAAACCTTGTCCCTTTTCCTCTTCTGGTACTGGTTGAATAGCCCCCATGTTTAAGAGGGAAAGTACTTGTTTTTGAGCCTCTGCCCATTGATTTGGGGGCAGGTCTGGCCACCCATTTGGTGTTGGCAATGTGTGGATCTGAAATCTGTATCCCTGGGACACAGAATTTAAAACCCATTTGTCCTGGGTTATGAGTTCCCAGTTTTTTGCATGAAGAGCAATCCCCCCCCCCCCCCCCCAAAGGGGCGGCTAAAGGGTAAGTGCTTGGTAATTTTAAAGGAAAGTCATTGAGATGGTTTACCATAGGGGGGTCTTGTTATTTCCAGATTTGGAGGTGGAGGCCCCCCATTACTTAGTTCTGAGAGTCCCCTGGGACTGAAACTTGGAGCTTTTGGTGTGTCTGGGTTTGGCTTGAGAGGATCTGGAAGGAGCTGCAAAGGAGCAGTTCTTAGCAGACCAGTGCCTAAATCTTGGAGGTTGCACTTGTAAGAAGTCTTTTACAGTTTGCATAGATTTAGCTTTATCTTCCATCGTTTTTAGAACTTCTTCAGCCTTATTGCCAAACAGGCGGTCCTGATTTAAAGGAGCATCCAACAATTTCGCTTTAACACGATCAGGCAGAGATTGCTCCTCAAACCAAGCATGCCTTCTAAGCACAGACCCAGTCACAGCAGCCCTGCAAGAGGCCTCTAAAGAATCAAAACCACATTGCAAAGTATGCTTTCCAACTTGTTCAGCAGAATGCAATAAATCCTCTAAATCTTTATTTTCCACACAGTCAGAAATCAACATTATTTTCTGTTTAAGCAGTCCAATAATATGCTGTTGATATTTTAACATATGAAATTAGCAGTTTAAAGCCCTGATTCCAAGGTTGCAAAAGTATAAACCTTTTTACCCCATCTATCCAGCACCCTGGAGTCTCTATCAGAAGGGGTAGGATTTTTTAGCAGTAGAAGCCTTAATGCCCTTGGGCCCCTGAGAAATGGTTTCTGGATCTGCAACAGGATTTTTGAAAAGGAACTTGTGTGACTCAGGAGCCCTGTAGTATCTCTGTCAGGTTTACTAGGAGCCGGAGGCAGGGAATCAGGGGCCATACTGGATTCCGAAAACACATCAACAACAATGTGTAGTACAGGAGGTATGGCCAAAGGCCTATGCTGAGGCAGAAGAAGGAAATTCCTAAGCCTCTTTTTTGATTCAGAAAATTCCTGACTTTCCTAGTGGAAATGCTCCCTCAAGGTATGTAAAGTTTCCGCAAAAGAAAAGTCCTTGGGGGGGGCAGAGGGAATGTAATCCTCTGCATCAGAATCCTCATAAGTAGGGATGGACAAATCCAGGTCATTAGAAGAATCAGAAGAAACAGAGTCCTGATCAGAAGATACAGAGTCAAGCTAACCCCTAAGCCTCTTAGAAGGGGGGGGGGGGGGGGGTTGACTATCCCTGATTAGAGTAATAAGATCTTCAGCCATTTTGATCATTTGTTTTTTAGGCATAGGGGCCTGAACATGTGGCCTGGGAGTCGGTTTTTTAGACACAGATCGAGAGTTAGGCCTTAGTATAGTAGGTGGAGTCGGTTTAATATGCAAGTCTGTAGGCCTGAATACACACTCAGAAGCCGGTGCCTGCACAGCGGCTCCGGACCCATCCAAGGTAGAGACATCTGCGGGTTCCATAGGTGAAGCATCTCGCGGCATACCGGACTCCGAATGGGTCTCAGTAGAGGCCTGCGTGTCAGAAGTAGCGGGTATCAGGGGCTGCGAAAGCGCCTCATTGACTACCGGCGAACTGGCAACTTGGCTTAGGAGAAGCATCGTCTGCAGTTTTGGACCTCAACGGCCTGTCTCTTTTTCTTTGCGTTTTTTAGGAATCTCGGTGGTCGGATGGTTAACCGACGTCATTTCTGGATAATTAAACTGAGAACCAAAATATTTAGAGGCAAAAATGTACCGACGATGGATAATGCGCTGATTAAATAAAGCACAAAACCGACAGCAAGGTACGTCGTGGTCAGGACCTAGGCAAGGAATACAGTACAGATGAATATCTTTATGAGGTATTTGCTTTCCACAAGTAATGCAATTATTAACTTTTACTGACATCGGTAAGGAGCAAGAAAAAGTTTCCCCAACAGGGTATTTAGCCTTAAGTTGAAGACTTCAGTTCTGAAACTCGAAAACGAAAATTTCAGGAGTTGGCCGACCGGCACTTGCAAACTGCTTCAGCTTCAGGCACGCACAGCAAGAAAGACTGATGTAATGGCGTCGGCTGCATGTTTTATACCCCTGACGCCCTGACGTCATGGAAGAAGGGACAGCAACCGACGCAGGACCCAAGACTTTGTTAATCAGGCCGACGGAGGGCAATCTGCCAGCAGATTACCCAAATGTAATGACTGCAACAGTGAAACACGAAGAACATCATGTATGTAGGTCTGAATGCATAACACAGGAGGGGGTGAAAGGTGCAACCACAAGTGCTGTCAAACGACATACAAGTGTTTCATGTGACACATGAACGAATGAAAGGAAAGACAAAAATGAGAGATTAAGAAAGAAGAAAGTGGAGGGAGTATTACAGGAAGAAAATCGGTAACAACATACAGGGGGTTATGACTGGGTTTCCGATCGTAACCACATCATTATGTGTTTGAGGCATGGATGTCAAGAAATTCATCCATATCAAGAACATACAATAAAGTGGGTATGATCAGTGAGACATGACTGATAAAACTCCATGCACTACAAAGGTTTATCGACTCCATGTACTACCGGTTACAAAAAAATGTGTTTTACCAGCTTTGAAACCCAGCAAAGCACATAGAAAGTAAGAAAAAAAAATATGGGAAAATCTTTAAATACTGCCCTAATTTAACTAAGTTACTTACAAACTGATGTCCGTAAACTTACACGGACATTAGGAGGAAAGATGGTCAGGGACCATTGAGAGTGAAGACGCATCCTTTTCCTTACACCACACAGTAATAGTGCTTAGGGTCTATACTGAATGTTCGAACATTCAAAATTCCAAATCTCATATGGTCGACACCATATGATCAGATTTTTGAATGTTTGAACGTTGTAAAGGAGATCTCTGTACAGCGCGGAATGGGAAGATTCCCCTTTTCTGCACTGTAGTGCGATCTTGGAGTTGGTATATTTAAACAGCGGGGGGTGTGGGGGTGCAGCCCCCACATGGGCGGTATAAGGGGGGCTTGTCCCCTGCTTACAGCATTTAGGTAGGTGTTTTATGTAGTTTATTTTTTTTTTATTAGATATTCGAACTTTTGCAAGTTTGATCATATGGTGTCGACCATATGGTAGTCGAACTTTCAAATGTTAGAGTATCTAATATAGACCCTAGTGTAAGGGATACGTAACAAGAAGTTATGTACTCACTATAACGTTCGATGTATGTAGTCCATCTCGCCTCACATTCTTACCCTTGGGTTCGGAGCTGAACCTCGGCTCCAACTCCGTCATACTCTAGCTCGAAGTCTTCAATTGGCTGGTGGCTAAGAGGTATCCCATGCTGCAATGTGCCTATCCCCAGATCTTGTTTGCTGCAAGCTCACATACACACACACACCAACACACTGAGAGGAAGAACCGACCCAACTAATCAAAAAGGAGTGCTGAAAACAGAGACTAAACCTCTAGGTCCTCCAGGAGGGGGTAGGTGGGTGGGTTAGTAAGAATGTGAGGCGAGATGGACTACATACATCAAACGTTATGGTGAGTACATAACTTCTTGATGATATGTAGTCCAATCTTGCCTACATTCTTACCCTTGGGACAGCGTCCCTAGCACCTAAACCTTGGGTGGCTCACTGGAAAATACCCCTGAGTACTGTGGAACCAAAGAAAGACCTGCCTTTATATATCAAATTCAATTTGTAGTGACTAATAAAGGTGTGAGGCGATGCCCATGCGGCTGAAGCACAAATATCCATAGACATCCTAGCCTGAGAAAAGCAGTAGAAGTAGACACCGATCGTGTTGAATAAGCCTTCGCTTTAAAGGGTAATTCCTTGCCATTTGAAGTATAAATGAAGGAAATGCAACTAGAAATCTATCTAGACAGAGTTACTTTAGAAACTGGAGCCCCAAGTCTATTGTCTGAGAACGAGACAGAGTTGATCTGATTTCCTAATATGGAACTGTAGAACGAACACCAACTTCTGAAGTACGAAAAAATGGAAGTATCAGCACAAACCACAGACGGCGGCTTCTTCAGCCCAAGTCACACACACATAACATATAATATAATAAGGTCATGACAACAGTGTACTTTGGTCCCTAGGTGGACACATACGTACATAATACACATACGCTTTAGGAAATACGTTAAAACGTTATTATTTATAGAGAAAGCGTATTACATTTAATATAATAACACAATACACACAATTCATGTATACATTTCTGGTTTGGCATATTTACACGGAACTACTTTGTTTTTAAACATAATTGTTTTTAAATGTGACTGTTTGTTTAAAGTTTTATGACATCATTAATTGTGGTATTTAAATGCGTACTGGCGCGATAACCAGTGTTTGTCTGATGAAGTTTGAACACTGATTCAAACGAAAAACGCTTTATGCGTTTCACGGAATTTGGGTTGTGAAATAAAAGTATTAAAAGTTCTCGTGGAGGAGTTGTTTGTTGAATTTGCTTTGTTTAGTCCGGAGACCTTGGCAGAAGAAAGCTGTGGTGACTTGGGCTGAAGAAGCCGCCGTCTGTGGTTTGTGCTGATACTTCCATTTTTGATTTCCTAATATCTTTAGTTCTATGTAAATAGAAACGCAATTGTCTGTGAACATCTAGCTGATGAAACTTAAATTCTGCCCTGTTAAAGAATTCAGGGAAAAATACAGGCAGCTCAATGGACTGGTTGAGGTTGACAACCGAAGCAACCTTAGGCATAAAGGAAGGATTAGGTCTTAGAGAAACCCTATCCTTGTGAAATACCAAGTTAAGGGGGCCGAACCGATAAAGCTTGGAGTTCAGAGACCCCACCTAGCCGAAGTGATGGCTATCAAAAAGATTGTCTTCCAAGACAAAAATTTAATGTCACAAGTTGCTGCGGGCTCAAAAGGAGGCAAGGTAAGCCGCTGTAACACAAAATTGAGGTCCCATGGCATTACAGGATCAGACTGGAGGTCGAAGTAGCATAGTCCCTTTCAGAAAAGCCCTACAAAGTCTGTGCGCAACTAGATTGGGTTCATTAGCAACATGAAAAAATAGAAATGGCTGCCAACTGTACTTTGATAGTTGCCGCAGCTGATCCCTGGCTGAACAGTTGAGAAAGAAATTCTAAAACTGATGCAATGGGAGCTGTATAGGGATCAATCTGCCTTTCATGAGCCCAAATGGAGAATCTCTTCCACTTACTGGAATAAATCTTCCTAGTAGAAGGCTTGTGGGAGGAAGACAGAATATGAACCACCTCCGGGAAAAATCATGAAGCCTGACTAGGGATGGAATTGGAGCAGCCATGCTTGTCAACTTGAGGGTCTGAATGGAGGGATGAAACTGCCCTGACATATGAGTCAACAGATCTGGCTCTGGGTCCAGAATCCACGGATCGTCCATTAGATAAGGGTGGAGAAAAGGAAACCAAATCTGACGAGACCAGTGTGGTGCAATCAATATCGTCTTGCTTCCCAAGGTCTGTGCTTTCTTAATAACCTTCGTTATCAGGGGGACTGTCGGGAAGGCATAGAGAAGACCAGCGGGCCAATCGTAAACTAGTGCGTCCCTGGGTGCCTCCCCCTTCGGGGGGATAAGGGTGAAGTAGCTGCTGAATTTGGCATTGAGGGGGGACGGCAAATAGATTGCAGCAAGGCTGACCCCATCTGCGGAAAATCCGCTCCGCCACTTGTTCATTCAGGGACCACTCGTGAGGCATCAGAATAGCTCTGCTCAGTCTGTCGGCAATCACGTTAGACTTCCCTAGTATGTGCATTACCACTAGAAAGTGTTGGGGGGATACTGCCCACTGCCACACTCGAAGTGCCTCTCTGCAAAGGGGATACGACCTGGTTCCTACCTGTTTGTTTAGATACCATACCACTGACATGTTGTCTGAGTGGATTGCAATTGTCCCATGAGGAAGAAAGCCCTGAAGTGCTTGCAATGCTAATAGCACCGCTCTCATCTCCAAGACAATGATATGCAAATGGGTCTCATGCTCTTGCCACGTGCATTGGACTGTCCTGCCAAGATAATGCCCCCCACCTGATCTGGGAGGCATCTGTGGTCACCGTGGAAACTAGAGAAGGAAGAACGAAAGGCATGCCCGTGTTGAGATGGCTGGTCTGAAGCCACCAGCGCACATCCTGCTTGAACTTGTCTGTAATCAGAATAAGACAGGAGAGCGTGAGATGCTGTAGAGACCACTGGGCAAAAAGTAGCCACTGAAGAAGCCTCTTGTTTAGTCTCGCAAGAGGAATTAGCATAATCATGGCAGCCATGGTCCCCAATAACTTGAGGAACACTTTTGCCATGACTTTCTTCAATGGTAGCAAAGCGTAGACCTGCTGCTGTAAAACCTGAATTCTCTCTTCTGGTAGGAAGGCCCTCATGAACACCGTGTCTAATTCGGCACCGATAAAGGTAACACGCTGTGAGGGCAACAAGGCAGACTTTTCCCAAGTCAGAGTAATTCCCAGACTTTTGCACAGTGCAATAGCGGTGTCCCTGGTCTGTAGCAGTAGATGCCTGGTGGTGGCAGACAGGAGTCAGTCGTCCAGGTACGGAAACACTTTGAATCCCTGACGTCTCAAGTGAGCTGTTACCACTGCCATGCATTTGGTGAACACCCTGGGGGCTGTGGTGAGACCAAAGGGCAGGGCGCGAAACTGAAAATGACTGGCTCCCAGCCAGAAGCGTAAGTGACGTCTGGATGCCCTGTCCATCTTGATATGGTAGTAAGCATCCTTGAGGTCAATGGAGCACATCCACACATTTTTCCCCTAATAACGGGAGAATTGACTGTAAAGTGACCATGCGGAACTTGGACTTCTCTACAGAAGGTTCAAATGGCTGAGATCCAAGATGGGTCTCGGGTCCCCTGTTCTTTTCGGCACCAAAAATAATCTGGCGTAAGTCCCTAATCCTACTTGGTCTGAGGGGACAGGCTGGATGGCTCCCTTTGACAGCACCTTTTGTACTTCTAAAGTTGCGGAATCCCTTTGACTGGGTGGAACGTCTGGGATTCTTTTGTTTGGAGGGGGATAAGAAAGAAGGGGAATATGATAACCTCTGGAAATTCTCTCTAATACCCACTCATCTTGGCTGATGTCTCGCCAGGCTTCTGGGTATAGAGAAATGCAAACTGGCTCCAGAGACGCACAGTCGGGCCTCCCCTCAGGAGCACTGGTAGGAAGAAAGTACAGTTTTGTACCTACCATAAATGTAGATGTTCGAAGATCCACATTGCTGCAGTCCTAACACTTGGGTAGTCCGCTGTCCCTCGGTTGGCCCGAATATCAGAGTATAAGGCTGACGTCGGTCAAGGCGCATTTGACTGACATCAGAACGTCAGGGTACAAATGCGCATGACCGACGTCATATCCTCAGTCTTTTCTTGCCCCAGATGTCAGAAGACCCTAAAAAGAAAGGTCAAAACCCATAGACAACAACTAAACAACCAACCAGCCTAACACCAAAAATATGTATAATATATACAATATATACAATATACACAATATACACAATATACCTCAGATGGATAACTCAACCCACACAACCACCTCTAACTACAGAGGGGAAGGAGGGAGGGTAAATTGGACTGCAGCAATGTGGATCTTCGAACATCTACATTTATGGTAGGTACAAAACTGTACTATGTTCTTCATCTCACATTGCTGCAGTCCTAACACTTGGGTAGAATCCCAAAGCAGAGGTAAGGGAGGATGGCTAAACTATAATGAAGCAGGAGCTGCCAAAATGCCCTGCAACACAGCAGTGGCAAAACCAGCCCTGGATTTAGAATACAGTGGAAGGTGGTAATGCCTAGAGAAGGTATGCACTGAACTCCAAGTGGCTGCCTCCAAAATATCCTTAGTTGCCACCCCCCTCAAAAAGCTGTGGAAGTGGCAGTAGCCCTAGTGGAATGAGGCCTAATCCCAGCTGGAATCTCTTTGCCATGATGGGAATAACAGAAAGCAATGCAAAATCCAATCCACTTAGAAATAGTTTGTTTTGACACGGCTTGCCCTGAGAGCACAAAGCAAAAGAAACTAATAACTGCTGAGATTGTCTGAACCCTTTAGTTCTGTCCAAATAATATCGCAACTGCCTGTGTACATCTAAAGTGTGCAAAATCTTTTCCCCTTTATTTTGGGGATTTGCATAAAAGTAGGCAAATGAATAGTTTGGTTTAAAGCCACACTAGAAACCACTTTAGGCATAAAGGAAGGATTAGTGCGTAAAGATACCCTATCCTTATGGAAAATTAAGAAAGGCTCAACTGCCATAAGGGCCTGCAATTCAGAAACCCTTCTTGCAGAGGTAATGGCCAACAAAAAGCAGTCTTCCATGACAAATATTTCAACTCAGCAGTAGCTGCAGGCTCAAAAGGTTGTAGAGTGAGTTTCTCCAACACAAAATTGAGATCCCAAGCAGGAGTAGGAGCTCTTGGGGGTCTTATATTCTTTGCCCCTCTAAGAAATTGCTTGAACAAAGGATGAGAAAACAATGGTGGGTCACAGTCGTAGTGAGCTGAAATTGCTGCAGCATGAATCTTAATAGAAGAGAAGGACAAACCTTTGTCCAATAACTCAGTAAGATATTGAAGAGCCACACTTAAATCAGGCTCAGAAACATCCAAATCCTTGGCTGCACTCCAAAACAAAAATCTCTTCCATTTATCTGCGTACACTTTCCTTGTACTAGGCCTTCTAGCTTCCAAAATCACATTCAAAACTTGTTGTGGAAGTTGAGACCCTCTATGGTTTAAAACAGAATATGCCAGGCTGTTAGGTGAAGAGAGTGAAGTTTGACATTGAGCAAATGACTGTCCTCCTGGGACAACAGATGTGGAATCAAAGGCAAAGGCCATGGAGGCTTCCGTACTAGACTTCTCAGTAAAGGGTACCAGTGCTGTCGAGGCCAATCTGGAGCTATCAAAATCATCCTTGGCTGGTCCTGTCTGACCTTCAGAAGTACCTTTGGGAGGAGAGGCAGAGGTGGAAAGGCATACACATGAAGATTTTTCCAACTGAAAGAAAGAGCATCCACTTTCCAAGCTGTGGGATGAAACCTCTTCGTGCAAAACTTTGGCAGCTGGTGGTTTAGTGGAGAAGCGAACAGATCTATGTCTGGAGTTCCCCAGGACACTGTCAATTTCTGAAATACATGAAGATCCAGTTTCCACTCGTGGGGATCCATGATTTGTCTGCTTAACACATCTGCTAAGGAGTTCTGTGCTCCCGGCAGAAACCTTGCCTGAAGACTTAGTTGTAAACTGAGAGCAGTCTCCCACAAAATCATTGCTTGCCTGCATAGAGGATAAGAATGTGTTCCCCTTGCTTGTTGATGTACCACATGACAGTTGTGTTGTCTGTTAGAATCAACACCTGCCCTGGAAGAAGTAAATCCTTGAAAGCTATTAATGCAAACTGGACTGCTAACATCTCCTTCAAGTTGATATGTAGATGCTGTAGTCTGACAGGCCACTTGTCTTGTATCCACTTTCCGTTTAGATGAGCTCCCCAAGCTTTGTCTGAGGCATCTGTCATTAAAATTTGACTCGCCTCTGGCGGGTCACAGAGAGCCCTTGTTTAGGTGACATTCCTGAGCCCACCACAAAAATTCCTTCTGAATGCAAGGTATTATTTGAATGACAGTGTCCAGATCCTGGCAGTGCTGTGTCCATACATTTTGAGATACCATTGCAACTTCCTCATATGCAGTTTGGCATTGGGAAGCACCAGAATACAAGATGCCATGAACCCTAAGGCTTGAAGGACTGTCCTTGCAGTCAGCCCGGACTGAAGAGATAGATGATGGAAGTAAAGGGAAAGATTCTTTTGTTTGTCCGGGGTTAGAAAGGCCATCTGGGATGCTGTATTCAGTCTTACACCCAGAAAGCACATGTCTTGAGAGGGTACTAGACTGGACTTTATTTCGTTCACAGAATACCCCAGGCATCTTAGCACTGCTATCACATATTCCAAATGACGAAGAAGCTCGTCCCTCCCTTGAGCCAGAATCAGGCAATCGTCCAAATAAGGATAGATCTGTATTCCTTTTAGCCTGAAGAAAGCTATCACTGGAGCCAGAACTTTCGTAAATACTCTGGGCGCAGTAGATAAGCCAAAGGGCAATGCAGAGAACTGATAGTGAGAACTCCCAGTCCGAAAACGCAGATACTTCCTGCAACTTAGCCTGATAGGAACATGAAGGTAAGCCTCCTTGAGATCCAAAGTTACCATCCAGTGATCCTTGCCCAGCAGAGGTAAAAGCTGTTGTAACGTCAACATTTTGAACTTGGGAATGTCCAGATAAGTGTTGAGGATAGACAAATCCAAAATTGGTCTCCACGTGTTCCCCTTTTTTGGTACAAGGAACAGGCGAGAATAAAATCCTAAGCCCCTGTCTGGCATAGGAACCGGCTGTATGGCCCCTATTTGGAGTAACAGAGAAATTTGCTTGTGAGCCTCTATTCTTTGTTGAGGAGAAATGTCTGGCATGCCTTTGAAAGGAGGCAAGGTATGGAAATAAAACCTGTAGCCGTGATGTATGATATCCAATACCCATCTGTCTTGGGTAATCAAATTCCAATTTTCTTTGAAAAGTGCCAACCTTCCTCCCAAAGGTGCTGCCAGGCGAGAAGGTTCTGGCAGCTGAAAAGGTAGGTCACTGGGTCTGTTTACGAAAGGACTGACCCCTGCCCTCACCCGAAGACTGTGCAGGAGAACTCCCTGTTCTAGGCCTGAAAGAGCCCTGACCTCTGCCCCTGCCACGTCTAGATCTACCCCTAGACTGGGAATCATAAGAAGGATACGTCCACCCCTTAGTAGGCCAATTTCTACTAAACTTTGGAGGCTGAACCTGCAAAAAATCTTTAACAGTCTGCATAGACTTAGCCTTGTCTTCCATTTTCTTTAAAACTGCCTCAACAGGAGAACCAAACAAGACATCAGATTGCAAAGGGCATCCAAAATCCTAGTTTTAACATGGTCAGATAAATTTTGATCCCTCAGCCAGGCATGCCTGCGAAGAACTGTCCCAGTGGCAGCCACCCTAGACGAGGCCTGTACAGCATCAAAACCACATTGCAAAGAATGCTTACCCACCTGTTCAGAAACATGCACTAAATCTTGTAACTCTTTACAATCAATACCTTCCGCCAGAGCATCAACCTTAGATTTCAACTGTGAAAGGAGATAATTTTGATATTTCAACATGTGAAACTGGCAATTCAAAGCTCTCATGGCTAGAGTGGAAGAAGTATAAACTTTCTTTCCCCATCTATCCAAGGCCCTGGCCTCTTTATCTGCAAGAACCGGATTCTTGACAACAGAAGCCTTAACCCCCTTAGGCCCCCGGCTAACAGTTTCTGGGTCTGCCCTAGGACTCTTAAAAAGATACTTATGAGCTTCAGGCACCCTGCAATACCTATCTGGTTTAACAGGAGCAGGAGGCAAAGAATCAGGATTAAGAGAAGCCTCTGCAAACACATCTTCCACCACATTCAGAACAGGAGGTATAGCAAAGGCCTATGCTGGGGTAAAAACAAAAATTCCCTAAGCCTTTTCCTGGAATCAGAGAAGTCCTGACCCTCCCATTTAAAATGCTCTCTCATGGAGTGAAGGGTCTCTGAAAAAGAAAAATCCTCAGGAGGAGAAGCAGAAGGAGTAGAATCATCCACATCAGAATCAGAATAATGATAATACTCCTGCAAGTCTTCAGCCGAAGACTCAGACACATCCGAAGCCTGCTCATAATCCCCCAACACTGGTTCCATCCTTGGCCTCTTATCAGGAGGGGGCATAGAGCCTCTAATTAAAGTAATTAAATCTTCTGCCATTTTAAGCATGTGCTTCTTGGGCACAGAACCTGAAGAACTAGGAGTGACCCCCACAGAAGCTAAACTAGACCTGCCTCTAGGAGCAGCCTTGGAAGCAGAAAGAGAGGGCCTAGACACCTTAGGAAGGGAGGGGAGTACAGATATCTGAGAAGCCCCTACAGCCTGACCTGCCTCCTGGGAGGCCACATCCTGTAAAAACAAAGTTTCTCCCTGGGACTCCAGAGAGGCCTCCGTCGGAACCACCGGTTCCACCGACGCCTGTAAAGAACTGGCGTCCGGTTCGGACGACTCCTCTAACCTAGGTTTAACTGCCTTGTCCTTACGCTTCTTTGAGGAAGCCGGCGTCGGAGCATCCGACGGCATATTGTAATTGCACCGCTTCCCAAAGACCAACCTGGCACAATCCAACCTTCGCTTTATAGTGCGTTTACTGAACCTAGCACAAAAGCGACACCCAACAACGTCGTGCTCAGGTCCCAAACAAGGTATACACAAATTATGGTAATCCCTATGCGGTATCTGTTTCCCACAAGAAATACAGTTACTCACTTTTTCTGACATCCGGTAAACCACTGAGGCAAGAAAAACCAAAATATTCCCCAACGGGGTACTTAACCAACTCTGACTTCGGTCTGAAACTCCGAATTCGAAAAATTTCAGAACGCCGAACGGCACTTGCAACACTGCTTCTGCATCGGACCATGCGGCAAAAAAGACTGAGGATATGACGTCGGTCATGCGCATTTGTACCCTGACGTTCTGATGTCAGTCAAATGCGCCTTGACCGACGTCAGCCTTATACTCTGATATTCGGGCCGACTGAGGGACAGCGGACTACCCAAGTGTTAGGACTGCAGCAATGTGAGATGAAGAACATCCACAAAAGGAATCGTGGTCCCCCTGGTTACGCGGGCCTCCTCTGCCAGAATTTCCACCCCCTCCTCTGCCTCTGGAGGGGGAATCACTCTGTGTGCCGTGAAAAAACCTCTGCGACTTTCTGAACCACATTTTTCCACCCTTCTGGCCCTTGTAAGGTCTAGAAGGCATGGAAAAATGGACTCCCATGGCAGACAGGGTTTTTCCTTTCTGCTCACACCTAGTGAGTGTCCTTCACCTTGGTTCCAAATAAGGATGAACCGTCAAAGGGGGCGTTGGTGAAAGTAGACTTGAAAGCCTCCGCGAAGTTGCACAGGCACATCCAGGAGTGTCTCCTAAGAGAGACTCCGGAACCCGCAGCCCTGCTCGCTCCGTCGGCTGCATAAGAGATCAGCCTCATGGAGGAGTTGGTAATAGAATTTAGGGTAAACATCTGAGCATTGCCCTTCTGAGCCACGGCATCAGAAACGTTACCCTGTAGAGAATCTCCCAGCTCTTTTAGGAGATCTCTCTGGAGCCGTGTAAAATGCGACAAATAGTTCAGCGACCGGAGTGTAAAGGCTCCTGAGAACACACGCTTCCCATACCTGTCCATAGCCCTAAACTCCTTGTTAGGGGGATGGACGGTAGATGAAGTTTCTGCAAGTTCCTTCTTGGTGGCTGTTGCCACCACCATGGCATCTACTGGAATGCCTTTCGTAAGAAATTCTCTGTCAGGGGGAGCAGACAAAAAGTTGTTGGGTCTCCTAGGGACCAGTTCCACAGTGTCTGGAGCTTCCCACACCTTTCGACAAATGAGGTCCAGGAGCTCGTCGAATGGGGGAGAAACCCAAGAGGCGGAGGGTTGAGACCCAAAGGTCTTTAGGAACACCGACTCCTCCAGAGAAGGGGCTTTGGAGGGCCAGTCGCCTCTCTGTCTCAATATTTTCAGGATATCTGAGAAAGAGATATCGTCAGAAGACGACTTGGGAGACCCCTTTGACTCCTCGAGGTCAGTGTCAGACGTGAGAGACTCATCTTGGGAGTCAATGTGCTTCCTCTTGCACACTCTCTTTCTGGGAGGTTCCTCAGGTAAAAACTCTGGGGAGGCCTCAGAAAGTTGCGGACCACTCATGGAGGTATCCTGAGGCCTTGGGTCTCCACTGTCCCTGGATAGAGGGTGATCTGAGACTGATATCGGCGCTGGAGGGGAAAGAGTGTTGGTGCCGTAAGATGCAGCTGACGACCTGGCCAGCACACTCCTCATGACCTCGAAAACTGACCCCCCCCCCCGTCTCCGAAGGTCAACTAACTGTGGAAGATACGGTAGTAGCCCTCGGAGCCGAGGAGATGAGGTCCAAAGCAGATGACGGGCCCACACTCACCCGAGCCAATGCACCTAGAGGAAGGCTTGGAGGCGAAGAAGATTGATCTGAGACCTCCCTCTAGGGTCCGACCGGTGAACTGTGAATCCTGGACTCCGAGGACGGCGCCGATGGGGTCAGAGCGGAGATCGGAGCAGAGATGCCAGAAGGGGCTATTGGAACCGACCTCACGGCGTCAGACGGAACTGACAGCTCTGGCTCCGAAGAAAGGCTCGGAGAAAGAACAGCCAAAGTTGAAGGGATGATGGGCTCCGGAGCCGACTGGACTGGAGCCGAAGCAATTTAGCTAGCATCAATGACTGGAGCAGTTTCTTCACCACTCTATAGACATAGTCATCGGAAAGGGTCGTAGAGGATACGGTCAGGGATCTGGATCTCCCTGCAGAGGGAGACCTGTGAGTCGGAGAAACCGGTCAAAAAACTGGAAACCGGCTCCGAACTGGAAAACCTCTCACCGGCTCCAAGAGACTGGGAGCCGATGTCGACATAATAGATGCGCTGCCTTCTGTCGGCCCAGAAGCCAGTGGAGCTGGAGAAGCAACTATAGTTCAGGTGATTTTCTCTGGTGGCTCCAAGGAAACTGATGGAGCTGGAGAGTGTTTCTTTGAGGATTTTTTTTCTGTTTTTTTGTCCAGTTTGGAAGGAGAGGATCTGGAACTAGAAGACCTCTCCAAGTCTTCTTCAAAGGAAGGTTTCAGCAATCCTTTTAAAATAAGCTTGTTCTTCCTCTCTTGCAGCACACGGGGACTGAAAGTGTGGCAGAACAAGCAGGATTCTTGGAGATGACTAGCCCCCAAGCAATACATGTACACTGAGTGCCCATCAGTCAATGACATCTTATTATTACATTTCACACACTTTTTAAAGCCTAAAGGCCTGTGTTCTTTAGAATCCTTGTACATGCTGACAGAAAAAAACACACACACAGGGAAAAACAGTAGGGACAACTTCACCAAAAATATCCAACAATAGAACGCGGGAAACTAGAGCCTCCAACTGAAAACAGCCTAGAGACCGCGGGATAACCACAGGGAGGATTAGGTCCTTTAAGTTAAACAGGCCTAGCCCATGGAATAAGCAAGAAAAAAAACATGAGAACAGGCACACAACAAAACCAGCTAACGGGTATACTACAAAATACAGAGGAGGACTAGGTCCTCTAATTGAAACGGGCCTAGCCCGCAGACACCAAAAAAGGAATGGGATACCAAGAAAGAAAGGGCCAACAGAACAGGCCACACAACCAGCAGAAGCAATACACACACACACCAGCTATGAAAATAGCTTTTGGAGCTACAATATTGAGAAATAAATCGAAAAATTATACTTCGCCACGGCCAAGAGCGAGACCACGTCTGAGCATACGAGCGGCAAACGAGATCTGGGGATAGGCACATTGCAGCATGGGATACCTCTTAGCCATAAGCCAATTGAAGACTTCGAGTTAGAGTATGGCCAAGTCAGAGCTGAGGTTCGTCTCCAAACCCAAGGGTAAGAATGTAGGCGAGATTGGACTACATAACATCATTTGTTACAAACCTTTGAAAATGCTGTTACAGTCGGGTTTCACACTACAGAAGCGAGTAACAGGTTTTTCTTTTTCCGAATTTGAAGTATAATCACGGGGCTCCATGCACTACATGAAGAACTACAAAGGAGAAACATGAAAAAGATAGAAGGGGAGGTAAAAGCAGTAACTGCTGGTGTAGGATCTGAAGACCTGCAAGAAGAAATCAGACAAACCCTGCCTCCTTGTCAACTATAAATATACCAGCTCTAAGAATACACAACAGTAAGGAAAGAAAGTCCACTATCCCACTGTCACCAGTTTCTGCACTGTCCATGCTGTTTACTAGCAAAGTAAGGGAAGGACACAAACCCTTCATTTCCATTCACTTGCATTGCTTTGTTCTAATATCAACAAAAACACAGAACTCCCTGTATTTTACATAATCCTGTTTGATTAAAAAAAATGTATATATATATATATATATATATATATATATATATATATATATATATATGTGTGTGTGTGTGTGTGTGTGTGCGTCTGTTTACAATCACCAATGCGAACTGCATTTGATCGAGAATGACACCGTCGAAATACAGTTTCCAATGGGCAGTTTTCCGAACCCAAATACATTGAATACACCACATCGAATGAGTAGTGTTGTTGGAGTATTTGAGTTTGGAATTTTGAGTGGAGATCGCAGTTCAGTAGAGAACAGGGAATTAACCCATTTCCTCACTGTAGTCCGATCTTGGAGTTGGTATATATATATACATATATATATATATATATATATATATATATATATATATATATATATATATATATATATACACACACATATATATACATATATATATATATATACACATGTATAATTCGGGTCGTCCATGTGACTGGTCAACCTATGCAGTTTTAAGGTTTCAACAGTAAACCTACACCTCCCCCCCCCCCATACATACTGCAGTCTATAGAGTGGCAGTGCTATGGTAATGTAACAAAACTGAAACTAAAGTTGGACTCTGCACATAAAAGGCAGGTTTCACAGGTCAAAAAAGTGAGGTACTAATTAACTACCTAGCAAGCTAACAATTTAACAACTTCATAACACACTAATGTGATCTAGGTGTTCATACCAATGCAAGAAAACGTTTGCTCTTCATTTTAAAACTGAGCACATTTTGTAAATCAATACAATGTTTTTGAATGCAATGTCACTAGTATGGACTGCTGTTTAATTTTAGACTTTAAATGGCCATCTTCTTTCAAAGGATTCTGTGTTGTTTTTGTCGGGCTAATTAACTTTTGGGTTACTGTACTTTCCAAAGTGTAACAGGACGAACTTGGCCAGCAGACTTTTCCGGACAAAAGGAACCCTTATTTAGGAACAGCAGCTGTAGAAGTTCCCTTCCCCCAACACAGGAAACTGCTTTAGTAACAAAAATAAATTAGGGATGCTCCTATGCACGCCAAGCTGCTTATGTATTGACTCAGTTTGTGCCAGAAGCAAAACCCAGCAGGGATTTCATCAGGAACCTCAACATAAGCTGTGCTATTTTAAATCCACATAGCTCTTGTCTGAAGGAAAACACAAACTAATTAGCTCTAAAAGCAATGGAAAAAAAAAAAGAAAACATGTACACACATTTACCTGAATAATACCAATCGTTAATTGTTTTTATTTCACATTCAGAAAAAAAGATCAAAACTGAATCCCACAGTTAAAAAAAGTTGTGTATAGAACTCCATACATACATTTACTTAACAAGAAAAAGTCACAGGCACAGCATAACTGTGATTTAGAGTTACTATATTCCAGATGTTTATTTACTACTGCAAAATAATAATTTACTACTGCACTTTTATGCAGTTTTTTTTTTTTTTTTTTTTTTATATATAAGGAGGACGCTACAGTATTTAAAAGCATACATGCTCACAATGTAAAGCGCTGTGGGAATTGCATGCAGATGCCAGTCAATAGTTCACAGCAGTTCAGCTTTCGCAGTTTAAAAATGTTACAATGGGTCTATTTAGTGCATTCTGAAGGTTAGAGCTGCTGACAGCTTTCACTAGATCTTGGGCCATCAATGTTTCATACAATACCACTGCTGAGACCTGACCTAGAAAGTAATCCTACTATGTCTGTACAATTGATGACACCCGATAACCTTAGTAAAACCACATTTCACAAAATGCAGTACAGTCAAATTCCATGAAAGAAACTCTGCTTCCTATAGAAAACTCACAGAACTTCATCAGCAAAGCAACATTCAATATGATCAGTACTTCCCTTGGTTCTAGAGCCAAAATGATACTTGAACTGAACAGTTCAAGTATAATTTTCAGTTGTACAGGCCTATCTCACTCCTGAGTAGGACACTCACAGTCTAGTCCACTAAAACTGGGTGGAATGGTTGTATGTAATCTCTGTTAGCCAGGGAAAGACCTATTAAACCTAAGTAAGTGCCTTAATTTACTGTTGACGAGGGATACTGGTCAGGTTAGGTGATTTTCATGGAGTCAGACTGCAGTAAAGTAGAGGTTATGAACATTCAAGGCTGTAAACAGTAGCTCACTCGGATCTTGTTACCTTAACTACTACAAGTTAATTCCTGTAAATATTTTAAAACAAATTAAGGTAGCATTTCATGTTAGGGCAGTCGCAGAACACCGAACACTTAGTCATCAAGATAAGATGAGATAAAATATCCTATGGCCAAAGCTCATGACCTTATTTCCCAGAACTGCCATAGCGGCAAAACAAACCTAACTGTACAACTTTCCCACTTCCCCAATTAGCAGTAGAATACTCTAAAAGCAATACATAACCCCTTCAGTACTGTTCCAGCCTGATAACACACCATTTTTATCATGGGTCTATATTAAATCAGTGAACACTTAAAAAAGCGAATGCTGATTTAATCGACCCCATGTAAGCGAAAGCTTACAACCCTGAACACTTAGAACAGCGATTTCTTTCCCAGGTTTTGGTATTTTGCCGTTTCATGCTTTCAAGTTTGCTCAAGAACGCATTCAAAAGAATGCGTCTTTGATCATATAATAGGAACCCTTTATCACTATGTTAAATTATTTTACTGAAATACCAAAATATGTTCTCCATGTGACCCTATGTAAGGTAAGCAGCTATGTATTGGGCAATACATAACACTATGACTGACGCATTCTTAGCCACTAACAATATGCACATTCTGATGTCTTACTCTTGTTTCTTAAGATATTCACTAGTGTTGTGCTCTTCTGGGTTATATATGAGAATCAGTCTATACATACAGTGTTTAAAATTAAACAAATTTAACTGAAAGGTGAGTTTGCAGCAAAAGATACCAGTGCCTTATAACACATGTACCATGGTAAAAAAAAATATTTTAGCATTATACCATGGTCCCCCCAAAACGTGCACGCTGATTGGCCAGCGTGCCCGTTGTAAATCGAGTTATACTAATGGAAAAAGGTCCGGTCGCCCGGACTTTTTTCCATTAGTATAACTCTACTGTCTCGCTATGTTAAATGGGTTTAACATAGCGAGACAGCTTTAAAATAAGCAACGGAGATCTCCGTTGCTTATTTTAAAGCTGTCTCGCTATGTTAAACCCATTTAACATAGCGAGACAGTGTTTTAAAAAAAAGCAACGGAGAAAGCAAGATCTCCGTTGCTTTTTTTTAGTGTTTCGCTATGTTAAATGAGTTTAACATAGCGAGACAGTTTTAAAATAAGCAACGGAGATGACGGGACTTTTATCTATTGGCATATGCTCGATTTACAACAGGCACACTTGGTTGGTCGGACCACTCAGTGTGCTCATTTCTGAATGTTAATGGCCAGTCATTGTACACACACACACACACACACACACACACACATACATGTATATATATATATATATATATATATATATATATATATATATATATATATATGTGTGTGTGTATAGGTCTACGACTATTCACTGAAAGCACATTTCACTGAAACACATTTGACTGTGCACAATTCACTGAAAGCTCAATTCACTGAAAACACAACTCACTGTTATATATGGCCTTTTCCCCACCGTAGTGCGACCTTGGACCTAGAATATATAGTAAGGGGGGGGGTGGGGGCATAGCCCCCCACCTATTTTAAATATTTTTAACTATACACATGGATACTTGCAAATTCAATAAATTACTCTTTTTTTAAACTTAATATATATCCAAACTTTTCTGGAGAACTGAGGACCTGCTTAGCGGTAAAGTCGTCGGAAGGCTTAGCCTTGTGTGGTCTGTCTCTAGCTTTATCTATACATTTTTTTAGAATGTCTACGGATTGTTGGCTGATGGATGCCATTTCGGAATGCGAAGATGGAAGACAAAAATACCTGTCTACAATAAGAGCTCTACGATGAATGGTTCTCGCGTTAAAGTAGGCACAGAACCAGCAAAAGGGGATGTCATGGTCTGGGCCTAAACAAGTGATGCAGTATGAATGGAAGTCTCGGTGTGGGATCTACTTTTCACAGGCGAGACAATTGTTAACTTTTTCGGACATCAGTTAGTGCAAGAATAAAGGATCCCCAGTGGGGTACTTAGCTTTAGACGTATTCAGCTGCAATTCAAACTCTGGTAGCAACCGACCAGCACACTTGCGAACAGCTTCTGCTATGGGCTCCATGACAAGAAAGACTAATGTAATGGCATCGGCTGACTTGCTTTATTGCACTGACAATCTGATGTCAGTCAACAAGCGACAGCGGCCAACGCAGAAAAAAACATGGACTCTGGTATTTAGGCCGGCCGAGGGCTACCACAGCAGGGATAACCCACAGGTGATGACTGCAACAGTGAAACACGAAGAACATCAATAGATGCAGTCATTCTTCTTTGCTGGCAACAAGAAAGTTCTAAAGAAATTTGCATCTATACATCCCTTGTGTACCAGCACACTACCTTGTGCCTGGGTCATATCACAGATGCAAAAGGGAAGTGCCCAAGCTTTTGTATACTGGCTGAACGTATGGAATCCTTAGCAGGATACTTCCCATACACAGGCAATACTGCAAAAACTGTTGGCTGATGATGAATTCTATGAAAAAGTTAGTTTTTCTGCTGTTAAAAAATCATATTGTTTTATTGACTCTAATTGAGGAATGGTTTTATACAGGAAGGATCAAAGAAATATATTTCAAATGCAGCTCCTAAATTTAGTAGAATTTTTGGCTTGGCTAAAATACATAAAGATCTGGAAGACCCTATGTTCAGGCCTATAGTAGCAAGTGAAGGGACCAAAACTGAAGCCATTTCTATTTTTGTAGACAAACATTTACAAAAGGTAGTGGTCAGAGGTAGTGCTTATATTAAGGACACCTTTGATTTTATTGGACACATCAAAAAAGTGAATGTTACTGAGTCAGACATTTTAGTCACTTTAGATGTGAAGTCTTTTTATACAGTTATTCCCAATGAAGAAGGAATGGAAACAGTGAGATTAGAGCTTTTAAGTTCAGGTTTGTTTTCCAATACTACTACTAGTCTACTTATGGAAATGTTAGATGTTATTTTGAGCTACAACTACTTCAAGTTTAAAGATGATTTTTTTCCATCAAAAAATGGAGTAGCAATGGGTGCAGCGATGGCATCCAGTTATGCCAACATTTTCATGAATGGTTGGGAGAAAAGACATATTTTGATTGATACATTCAAAAACAATATACTTTGTTACAAACGCTTTATAGATGATTTGTTTATTGTTTGGAGAGGGGGGTTGGAGTCCCTTGAATCTTTCTTGCTGTATATAAACAGGGTTTGTACATATTTGAAATTTACTTCAGTTTTGAATGACAAAAGTATGTCATATTTGGATGTAGTAGTGTATAAAGAAAATGGCAAGTTAGCTACTAAAATTAACAAAAAGAATGTGCAAAACAATGCATATTTATACTTTTCAAGCATGCATCCCAGATATACGAAAGAAAATATTGTTAAGGGTCAACTGATGAGGGCACATCAACTTACTTTAGATGATGCTGATTTTATCAAAGAGAGCAAAGCTATATGTAACAAGTTTGTAGCTAGAGGCTATTCAAATGAATTAGTGAGAAGTAAACTTAGTGAAGTCAAAACAACTAGAGAAAATTTAAAAGTTTTTTCCAAGAAAAATATCAACAATGACTTTGGAACTGCTATGCAAATATCGAATAGTGTAGATTCGGAAGCCATCAAACAGATTAGAAGAACAAATTGGAACATTTTGAAGAGCAGTGAAGAAGTACTAGAAGCAGTTGGTAATGGTCCACGCTTTCTCTACAAAAAGGGAGAGAGTTTTAAAAACTTTTTCCAAAGCAGTTTGAATCCCAGGTCTTTTAGTACAAGAGGCAGGATGGAACAAATGTTTGGCATGCAATTTCTGTGATTTAATTTATGAAGGAGTCAGTGAAATTGTTATTAATGATGTAAAAATATGTCAATAAGGTTTACACATGCAAATCAAAGTCTGTTGTTTATCTAATTGTACGTCAGTCTTGCAATGCATTCTATGTTGGCCGTACTAGTAGGGAGCTGTTCAAAAGAATGTATGAACACAAAAGAGCTGTGGAAACTGGCAATGAAGCTAATGCCTTAGGTAAACATTATAAAATGGGGGGTTGTAAAATCAATTTTAAGTTTTTGGTTTTGGGAAATATTGCTGACTATGAGATCAAGTTGAATGCTGAGGAGGAGTTGGGATGGTTAGAATACACATGGCAGGTTAAGTTGAATGTCTGCTATCCCCCTGGGCTAAACAGCAGAGAAGATTTTGTAGCCTATTTGAGAAAGAAAGGGTTAAGATATTAATTGGGAAAGTCATGTGATGATATCTTTTAGTATTTAACGAATGAAGTGAGAGGTTTTAATTCAGTCCGAAGAAGTCTTGTGTATGAAAAGACGAAAGCGCTTACTGGATTTTTACTGAATTTCTGCATTAAAGCACAGTTTGGTTTATCACCGAGTTTATTTTTTTTATTTTTAATACTGCAAAACCGATCGAATGAAGGTATAAAAAGTTACTCTTTTAAGCCTAACATTCAAGTAATATTTAAAATTATGTCAGATACCTTTGCAGAACTAATTAAATGGAAGGAAATTAAAATGATCCTGCTGTAAGACACTAAAAAGGAATTAACCCAGTACATGTTCTTCTTAACCAGTTGCTGCTCTGTGCCCCATTAACTACACAGGATTTCTTATGGGAAATGTTTTCCTCCCACCTCCAAATTTAGGCTACCTAAGTCGGCTACCTATTCAGCCTCCATTGTCTGACTGCGTGTCTATGAGCAAATCAGTTAACCAGAGACCGCTCCTGGAGGTTGAGTCTGAATAAAGGACCATGAAGATCAGTGCTCTATCCCGGGGGAAAAAAATATACACACACACACACACACACGTATGTATTCACTTTATAATCTCAAAATACTGAAATCTCAAATTTCAGTATCCGAAGACTATAAAGCTGAACATTCACAATATTGAAACCACAAAAGCTCAAAATTCAAAATTGCGACTTTTAAATACACCCTCCAACACACAAACATACATACACCTTCCTCCCCACACACTACAACAAACCAACAAAACACACACAAACACAAGACAAATACACACACCTACCCTACATATAAGCAGGGGGGCAAGCCCTCCTGCATCCCCCCATGTGGGGGGCTGTGTCCCCCACACCCTCACTACTTATATATAGCAACTTCGAGGTTGCATTAAAAAGACAAAGACACTAAACCCACCACTATATACTCTATATTCCCTTTGCACAAACACACATCACATACGTATAAACACCACCACTCTCACCTACCTACCCTAACCTACATCTAAAACTTCCCAACACACTCTCATACACAAATCCCTACCAAAAACCCTTAAAAAAAACAGCACATACCTGAATCTCCAGATATATCCACACAACGGCGCACAAACCATATCCCACAGCACACCGCACCTTATAAACACAACAAATCCCAAGTAACACTCCACCATTTCAAATTCGATATATATATATATATATATATATATATATATATATATATATATATATGTATATATGTTTTATAATAAGTACTATATGTGCTAAATGCTGGTATTGCTTATGACTGTAATCTGCTTGAAACTAGCATTTACTAAACGTTCAATGTGCATTATCTTGGAGCTTTTCTCCCTGGGCCTCTGCTGAAAAATGGACATGTATCCAGTCGGACTATCCCGGTCAACAAATGTAAAATAAAATAAATAAATAAAATACAGAGACACACACAACATACATATAAATAAATAAATTCTGAATTGTCTTATGCAAATGCAGCCCTGAGGTCAACTGGTCATCTGACATATCTAGTGTATATTTTGGTTTATCCAAATAGTTTTGGGATAGGCCTGCTCACAATAACTCTGAACTCTCCTTTTCCCATTTCCCCAATTTGCTGCTATGACCACTGTCTCTTCACCTTAGTTTCATTTCACATGCCTTTAGGATTGCTTTCCACTACCGTATCATTTGCTAAAGTTCCTATTCAGAATGATGCCACAAAATGTGCACACAGCGGCTATGTTGATCTGTTCCCTCCAGCCTGTTTGCTGATGTAGTTCAGCAGTACTGTGGACAGCACACTGTGTGAGCAGAGCTGAACCCTGACGAACCGCTACTCTGGAAAAGACTCTGAGTCTGTACTTGTGTCACTAGGCCCTTTTACATACATTGCACTAATTTTATCAAAGTTTCTAGGTTTTTGAATCATTGCAGGTCTGCCCAAAAATCAACTTTCCTGTGACCTTATCATATGCTTTTTCCAAGTGTAGGAATGTCCAGCTGGAATCTTTTCCTCATCTTTAGCTTCTTCTTCACTGTCTTGCTGCAAACATCGGGCTAGTTGCGCTGCAACCTGAAGTGAATCTAAACTGCTCACCTCCCACCTTACTTATTACTTACTATTCTTCACACTCACTTCACAATCATTCCCTCCAGCACTTTCATGCGGTGTGGCAGGAGTTTGATACCTCTATACTGCTCACAGTTGTGAATGTCCCCTTTTTTCTTGTACACTTGCACTAGAATGTTTACTCTCAAGAAACAAATTTGTTAACATGTATACCATTACACTTTGTTTTACAATGAAATAAACCACTCCCATACCTGATAAGTATATTAGTCAGAAAGTTTGGGATTAAACTATCATTCTGTTTTTTTGTTTGTTTGTTTGTATCACTTGTCTGTGTGCTTAATAAAGGATTTTAGACTAGAAACAGACTGTCTTACCCTGCTTGGATTACTTCTGAATACCTAATAGAGTGAATAATTCTCTACAATATTAATATTATTTCAAAATAAGTTTTTATTTTATTTTTTTTTTATATTTAGCATGTTTTTAAGTTCGCTACTTCTACCACTACTTTCTGAGTTTTCTTTCTGCTTTTTAATATATTGTGATTAACTAGATATAGAGGAAATGAAAAACTTCCCACACAGAGAAGTTTCTTATACTGTTTAGAACGTTTACTCTCATATCATGTGGAATATGCCTCTCTCTCAATGCTGTGATGCATCCCCTCAAGAACCATTTCTTCCGTAACTCACCAAAAACTTGATCACATCTGCTGTGACCTCATCTGAGCCCTCTGCTTTCCCTGACTTCATTTGCCTTAGTGCTGTTCTTACTTCTTCTGGGGGGGGGGGTCTACTCTTCTTTCACTGCAGACTGTGTTTGGGACAGTACAACTTCTGTGGGGTTTTCTTCATTCGGAATCCACTGGAAGTACTCTCTCCATCTGCTTTGACATGCCCTGACTTGAACAGGTTGTTGCTACTTTTCCTTATGAATGCGCGCACAGATATACAGTATGTACATGAATGTGTGTTTGTGTGTATGTGCACATGTATGTAGACCGAGCACAAACTTGAACAGATGCACACACACCACAAACCAACTCAATTAACGACTCCAATGCTGTGATAAAACAAAGAATACACAGCACAGGATATGAGTCTACAAACTGTTTTGCAAAGAAAGAAAAGTATGCCCTTTTGTCATAAGTAGACTAAAAGGACTTCATCAGATAAACCTTTTTTCCATCAACACATTTAAATAGTATTAACTAATTGGTATTAAAAAAGAAAAAGAAAAAGTCAATTACTTCCCCAAAAACATGTGAACAGTATTTAACAGAATCTTAAACGTGACTCAGGCTAGTTATCTTAGACTTCCTGCTTTCGATATAGGTTTAACAGTAATATGTTCATTTAAATCAGAAGTTATCATGACAGCTAATTTTAATTGCCAGAAAACCTCTAACATCCAAACTTAGCTCAAACTTCAAAACACTCTTAGTACAAAAAAAAAACATGTACTTTCTATGCATACTACACTTTAATGAATGTCTGTATGGAGCATTAAAATAGTCTTTTCTCTAGAGGGAAAAGTGACCGGCTCTTTGTTTTAAATTTCTCCCTATTTTTCCCCAAACAGCAGTACAGGCACTAACTACCTTTTACCAGATACACAACATGAGAAGGTAACTATTAAAGTGTGCCTTTCATTAGTACTATTGATTTTGTCCTGTTGTTGGGTCCATGCAATATGGACTATTAGCCATATACTTGCATATATTACAATTATATTACAACATGAGAAGGTAACTATTAAAGTGTGCCTTTCATTAGTACTATTGATTTTGTCCTGTTGTTGGGTCCATGCAATATGGACTATTAGCCATATACTTGCATATATTACAATTCCCAAAACTACATATAACCTTCAGTTTCACTGTTAAATACAATTTTACTTTACTGTCCCTTTCATTTTCAAGCAAGGACTTAAAAGTATGTCCTCTTTCAATGAAAACTATGGTGGAGTCCGAGCTACAGTTTTAGATGGAGCAAGATTACCGGACAACAATTTCCACTTACTGATCATATTTTTAATATTACCATTGTCAGCGCTGAACAGTACCCACATTCTATCCACTCGGTCAGACAAACTTGACCTCCATCTTCCCTTTCATTTTTCAGTCTACATTTGTCATTTCTCACACTTGCAACCTGACACACATCCTTACTGAAATACCTTCTCTGTACAAACAATGCCTGCAATTCTTTCACACAGTTTAAAAATTATTAATTTGATGCCAGTCTACTAATTCTGATGGCATGACCCTTCACATCGAATTTTCATTTATTTAGGATGTCCATTGTTACAGTATAATATTCCAAGATATAACTTTGTGACAGAGACACAAATTAAGAAAATGGCTATGAAGTCTTTTTAACATATCAAAAACAACTTTATTAAACTTGGATACAAAATAATACTACAAAATGAAAATTATGACACCTTTTATCTATAATCTCTGACTTCATCAGATCTAAAATTAACATTTTGCTATGGTGGATTTATACATTTCAAATCTGCAGAATAACTCTATTACTGGAGGCAGGGTAGGTGATGGGAGAACTACAAGAGAGACTCCAGAGACAGGGGGTATGTAAACCATGAGTCATGCAAATAATCTAACCTCTACACAAAGGTCCCAAGGGATCCATCAAGGCCAGACCAATAAAAGGTCTCCTGAAGACCAGGAGTTAGTTGCTAATGGTGCCAGGGCACTCACTCACTCACTCAATTATGGGTGTGTCCCGTCTTAGAATGGGGAAATATCAGCCAATGGGAAATATGGAGCTGTAGTGGTCTGGAGTTATAATGAATGTCTATGCTTTCACCAAGCCTCATATTTGCGGCTGGTTCAACAAATGCACTCCTCCAATGGGTGCACCATACATTCTAAGCGGAAAAATAAATTATTCAGTTGAATCCCCATGTATGCCTGTGGACAGTGCGGTGAACATTAATTAAAAAAAATGCCATATAACTGCAAACCATATGATTACTCACCAAGTTCCATCCTTTTCCCCCAATTAAGCCATCAAACAACTTATTACTTAACACAGGATTGTGAATTAACAATAGACAACAGACATACAATAAAACAGCAGGCTTCATCAGATTTCTAACTGCAAACCACTATTTGCACAAGCAAGTATGAATCCAGTCAAAGAAACATGATGGTGACATAAGAGTGACAGACAACTGCCGTATAGTGCTTCATGACATATACTCTAATATTTCCTGTCACATGTCTACTCTCTGAAGCCTGCATCCAAGAGTATCAAAAGTTTGGCTTTTTTAATCTATAAAAGTGCAGTTGTCTATGGCCATTCACCATAGAACACATGCTCTAATAGAAGGACCACTGTTGGATTGCATGCATAGCATGAATGCAATAATCCATGGCTGAATAAAAGTCTACAAGTAAAACTTGAACAGCAGTCAAACATCCCTGAGGAATGAGAGGTAACACCCAAGAAGTGGCTGTGATGAAAGTCCAACAGAAGAGGAGAGTATAATATGTTGTTCCTGGATCTGACTTCTTAGGCATGTGTACCTGTATCCTCACTATCTGTTCACATAGATAAGGCAAGGACCTCTTTTTCCTAATCCTGAAATCAAGCAACCACAGAAGTTAATGTTGCAAGGTTCTTGTATTAACTCTAATCTGTAGAAACCACCACCACCACCAGAAGAGGTAATCTAACCTTACAGCACCTGAAAAACGAAATACAGCTATATACAGACAGGTATCCACAAGGTGAAGAAGTGTGTCTGGAGATAACAGGTCAGTAATAGGGGATGGAGGGCGGCAGCCCTTTTTGCAAAACCGATCCTTCTATTCAAATATCTACAGTTAAAGATCACTGTCACTATGCAATCATAATACGAATAGGAGACGACTGAGAGTGAAGGGCCCTGACCCTGGACTAGAGCTGCAGGCCACATCACATCTTTTAGTACTACTGACGTAAAACCTGCTCAGATTCTGGACTGTATATTAATCCATGGAAAAGTGTGAACAGAAGTCTAGAAAGCAACCTCATAAATACTGTACTCAGACACACTCTTGAAGAAGGTCAGTCAGGTAACAGAAGCCCTCCTGATGTGTACACTTTGACATTACCACTCAAGGTATGAAGATAGTCTAAATACAGCTACTTTACTCTTATCCATGTAGTCTCTTAACTGTCTACCCATGACATTTGAAGGCCCTGGACCTTCTCCCACTTGTGCTCAGGATTGGTGTGTGTGTGTGTGTGTGTGTGTGTGTGTGTGTGTGCATACATATTAATTGAAGGTCCTGGATCTTCTCCCACTGGTGCTCAGGACTGGTGTGTGTGTGCGTGTGTGTACATATATATT